>NC_034418.1:5989845-6133283 GCF_002078875.1 Numida meleagris
TGTCTGCTTCAGAATGATCATATTTCAAGGTAGCGAAATCATAGAATCATAGAATGGCTTGGGTTGGAAGGGACCTCAAGGATCATCAAGCTCCAACCCCCCCGCCGCAGGCAGGGCCGACAACCTCCATATCTAATACTAGACCAATACAGATCTTAAGAGAAAATACTATTCTTGTTTGCAGTCATTGAGCTTTCTGCCCTGAACGCTAGCTCAGTCTAAAGAAGAGATGTCAGAGCCATGCAGTAAACAACACCGGCTTGTTCAGGGCTCTGCACACTGTTCACAGAGGTTAGATTGTTAGGGAGGCAGAGTACTTGTGCAGAGCAGCTGCTCTGGCATATCAAAGCATGTAGCGTACATTGCTGCTCTTAAGTAGCAGAAGATCATTCACAGAGCCCAGGCTTCACCATTGTAGCATACATCCTTGGAGAGACTGTGGGAGATTTTTCCATTGTCTTCCATGAACGAAACAACTGTGAGGTTAGTTAAAATGTCAAATTTAAAATCCTCACCCCGATACTATTTTCTCTACAACCCCTTTGACAGCTCTGAAAATTATGCTACAAGAAAGTGGATTGCTCTTACACAGCACCTTGCAGCAAAACATCTGCAATTGTTTCAACACTGATTAGCTGATGCTCAAAATCGTTATCAGTTCCTACTCAATTTGGGGTGCTCAGTTTAGGACAAAAGAATATCTAAAGATCTGTGCAGGCTAAATACTAGGTGGTTGTGGCAGTATGACCCAGAGCCATGAAAGCACTGGAGTAAAGAAGCATAAAGAATTAAAGCCAAAGTCCACAGTCTCTGAGAGGGGTCAACAGCAGATGCCTGAGGAACAGCAGAAGGACAGAACAATCATACAGTGATTCTTCAGCAACCTGTAGTTCAGGGACACCTCATGAACCCGGTATGGCTGTCTTTCTTTTTAATTTTTATACTCTGTCATGACTCTCACAGCCAACAAAAAGTTTATTCTCACATATTTTGAGAACCCAGCGAGCTTAGCCTTTGTCAGGATTGAGTCATGACTGTGTCACCCATGATCACATGGTCACATCACAGCATGTCTCTCTCATCTGACAGGCCTGAAATAAAACTTTCACAAGCACTGCAGTGATTTGAGTCAAACAGCAGGCACGCACAGTAAAGATGACAGCAGAATTAGACTGGCTTTCGCTGAAGTTAATACAACAGACCCAATTAAAAACATTACCAAAGTCACCTGGCACTAACTGTATTGTAGACTACTAAATGAAATATAATCCACTTAATGGACCCTTACTTTGGCTACTGCTCCATACTGGAGCCCTTCACACGACATCTTTGCTACTACTGTTACTGAAGATTAAAGCTAACTGGAGTATACGTATCTGGGCTACAAAGGCACCACAACTTTGATGTGTCGATGCAGGCTAAATCTCACTTTCCTAAGCAATACAGGCATTCACAGGTGGAAATGTTTCATGGAGAGTCTCTGGGACTGAGACATGTGGGCAATTTACAAAATTTATGTTCATTCAACCAGTCCACATTTTCCACTTTCCACTACATACTCTCTTACTGAACCTGTCCTACTTATTTGTAAAACTAAGAAAAAAACAGTGGTTGTGTACACTTAAAAGTTTGAAAAATAGCTAAAAATTGCCTCTATTAACATCGTCCTTATTAGAGTCACTTTGTAAGTCAAAAATATGGAACTTCCGAAAACAGAAATATTTTTAGCATGCTCATACACCAGAATTTTCAAATTTTCTCCCTGAATTTATAGAGCTGATACTGAAAATCTTTACACAATGCACATTATTCTAACGTGTTCTGCATACAATGTATGTCATCAAAAATAATTCCAAGTAAGACTTAGTTCTTTGTAGTGTCACATACAACTATTCTGATTAAACATAAATTTCCTAATCACTACTTCAGTGAAAAGATTTACCTTCTATTTTGACATGGTAGAGCATATCACAAAGTATCTTGATCCTCACTCACTAGATTTATAGAGCAATGTCTTGGGTAAGCAATCATGATACATAGACATCTGTTATCTTTCTTATTCAGACCACTTCAGAGGGAAATGTTATTATATGGTGAGATTTTCAAAGCTAAAAACAGACTGAAGTATTCAGTTGGCACTAGTTTTCAGTCAGCTGTCTAGCTGCCCTTTGCAGCTTCAGAAATTCTCTCTTAAATACGATATTTTGCAAAACAATGAAACAGCCTCATCAGAGATGTGTACCCATTTTGGCCAGTGTCAAGAAAGATAATATATACGAGGGGTTTGACTGAAATGCTAGGGTCAAGGACAAAGGTAAGAAAAGAAATAAAGGGATGACTGGCAATTTATCTTTAAAAGAAAAGAAATATAGGCTAGTATGACAAAGAGTTAAAAATTTTACAGTACTGTAGAATGTAACCCAGACACTGCTTTTTACCCTTTTCTTTAAACAAAACCATTGGCTCACCCACTCAGATAGAAAGGCAACACATCTAAACCTCTCACAGGCCATATTTTTTCTAGGTATTTTTTCCACAATGCCGAATTGATCAACGTTTTAATCTGATGGTGAAAAATTAAAACGTGACAACAAAGACATGGAATCAGATATGCCATTATTTGCCCACAGTACTACTGCAGAAACCATGCATCAGGATTTCAGTATCCAAGGAACTCCAATTTTCTGTATGTTTCAAAACCTTTCCTCAAGACCTTACACCCTGCAGATACATATTGAATGTGATCTGTGTAAACATACTCAATGTTGCTTTAAAATGACTATTTTGAAAATGTGTAATCTACCAGCACAAAGCAGAGTACAAATTAACCATGAAAATATGTAGCCTGCAGGCAAGCAGGTGCTTCAGCTCCCCCCAAGCCCTGTGATGTAACCAATGGCCCAGGCCAGCCCGTTTGGACATATACGCACCACACTACACCAAAGTTTGTCTGTACTAATCATTATAAGAATAAATGACAATTGCATAACGTTATGTTATGCATTATCATGTTTATATAGCTACTACACGAGAGTTTTTAGCAGAATTCTAAAAACTTAGAGACAAATTTCTAGGTGCTTGTAGGACATACACATTTCCTAATTGTATGGCAGCCTGGGAAAAGGCATAAAGATTACATCAGATTCATTTCATCTCATTCTCTTATGAAATGACAAATTTGACTGATGATGTTGGGAAGTATTGACAAAACCAATTGCATTGCTGTAAGATCTATGGTGAATACCCATTCTTCATTTCAATTAAAATTTAGTAAAAGAAAAAAAAAAGCCAGGCAAACATTAATGAAGTACGAAATGAATCATTAACAAGAAAAGAGGAATTTGTGGCCGATGGTGTTTCATGCTTTCAGCACTGACAAAGAAGAAAAATACATAAATATTGCTAAAGTTTGCAGATACCATTTGGTGGAGAACTAAACCATAGCACGAATAGGTCATCTATATCCAGCTAAAACAAACATTTAAAAAAAAGTCAAATATGAGCTCATATGCAAACAAAAATATAGGTGGTCATATTTACAGAGTGAAGTATCCTGGAAAACAGTAACTCTGCGAAGTACCTTAGAACAGTAACAGGTAGCAGACAACTCAATATCAGGGGCACAAGGCTACAAGAACTACTGAAAGAGGTCTTCTGTTGCATATGCAAAGAAGGATACTATCCCATTTGTTTTTTAGATCCCAACCAGGTTACAGATCTTGAGGATCTACTTTTCAAAAGGATTAAATACTGACAAAACTGTCTCCTTTTTTTTCACCTCCACAGGACAGTTAAGTGTCCTTAATTAGAAACAAGTGAAAGAAAACTGTATAAAAAGTACAGTTACATGCTTAAAACCATTGTGGAATGCTATCTAAAATGACAGCTGTCCGTTTCTTAAAAACAAAGAAACAAACATGCTTTTACAAGATTAGTAAAACAGAATTTAGGAATTGTACCACTTTCTTCAATAAGAAGAAAACAAATGAACTGACTTATATTTCACACAGCACAATGCAGAACAAAACAAGTATGACAGTTTGCTTAGAGGCCACAGAACACCTGATATACACATCTATATAGAATACTGGTGGGCAGGGTGATTATTACTAAATACAGATTTAGAGGGTTCCCTGTTGTCAGGCAGATTGTTGTTGAGAATGTTAGGATGCTTAGAGTAGTTAATTAAAGAGAAGCACTGGGAGCATCGCAAGGCTATAAATTCCTCCCTCATACCTTATGGGGCTCAGTGCTGGAACTTTCCATATGTCTGTTTTTAACTGGCATAAACTTGTTTTGACCTTAATCAGCATTTTAGACTAACATTACATGGGGAGGAGAGAGAGAGAAAAGCAGGGGAGAAATTATTAATCAAAGAGGCTTGCTGCAAGATGCATGTAATGGGAAGACTGGCATTCCTGATTTATCCACTAGTATGTTAAAAATGTCAAAACGAAGACAACACGACATTTTATAATCTAACTGTTCTACAAGAACATAAATTAACATACATTTTGCAATCAAACCAGCGAGAAGAACTTCAAGAACAGGTTTATTGTATCTGCAGGTATCAAGTATCATAAAACATATAAATTAACAAGTCTGTAGATTATTAAATGACAGTTGAGATGCCAGCTTTCCTTTTTTTATCATGGAAGATATTCCCAGGATCTGTGACATCTGTGGTGGCTAATCCCCCATAGAGAAACTGACATTAAAAGGAATTCACACTGTGGTAAAGCCATACACCATTACAATGTCAGCTATGGCTTCCCAAAGCTTTCCTGGATTCTAGGCTGTGGAGTGGAATATGAGTGAAAAATGACAAGGCCGGTTTCCTATGTGCACTGCAAACACTAGAACATATGAACGTGACTTTGACCTAATTTGCTGTGGTGAAGATTTCCAACCTACCTTTCACAAGAAAAAAAAATATATCCCTATGCACCACTGTTCTCATCTGCTTTCCTGAATGCCCTGCTATTTTCAAGAAACTTTTTTCCAACTATTACTTGCATCATTTTCAGCATATGAAGAAAATGTGATTTTTTAACTGTGAAATATCACTGCAAGTTCTCCAAACAGACTGCACAGCTGACAAATTATTAGGTTATTCACAACAACCTTTCAGGGAAACACTAAAAACAAGGAACAAGCAAGCCTTTGCCCACACCACCTCAGCCCGGGCTGTTAATAAGTATAGCCTCGTCCTTGTTCCAAACCCCTCTGTGCGGACCTTCTATCCCTGACCTCCGAAAGGTTCCTGACTTCGTGTTCCAAACTTGATCACTCTTACCAGGAATCTAGGAACTTCCACTTCCTCTGATAAAACCCTCCAAGTTAACAGCTTTTTTTCACTCAGTTTATGATCAGGACAGAATCATGATTTTTTTCCTTCTGCTTTTGGGTTGCAAACCTTACATCTCAGCAGGACATCATCATTCTAACTTTACCAGATCCCTGCTGTGCTCTAAGCCTTCCTACACAAACTAGCTCAAAGAGCGTCTCTTTTTGGAAGGAAGGCTCATGTCATTGAAGAACTCCATCATCATTCTCCCAGAAATACAAACTATATAATCAATGTAGATCAAATGATTTTCCACTATCATGTGGCCAAAGAGAACAAATCCAAAAACTAAAATATGACTTTAAAAAAGACCTTTGTTTCAAAGTGCAGCTTCTTCACCGTAAGCAGCTGCCTGCTTCTAAGTAGCTGGGCCAGCAGTGGTAAATAAGCGACCGTAAGGAACAGCGGGAAGAAAAGAGGCACGTATCCTGTACCAAAATGTGTCAGGAAAAAAACAGAACTGCTACAGAACCCAATGAATTTGCATTCAGCATTTGACAAAAGAAAACATTTCAAAAAGAAAAGTATTTCTGCACCTTTACTTTTAGAAATAAAACTCAAAGAGACACAACCTTTAAACATCTTGGAAAAGGAACCATAACGCTCAAGCTCTTTTACAACCCAAGACTAACTCTTTATAGCAGTATGGCAGTAACTCTGCACACACAAATACATCCCAAATACTTCATCTCTAAAGTGTTAATCAAACTTTCCATAAGCCTTGAAACACAGCATTCTTTCATCCAAAATAGCATCTTCAAAGTAATACCCGTATTTTAGCAATTACTGACTATGCACAGTTTCCATTTATTTAGGCAAGATTACCCTTTTTAAAAAGAGCACTTTATACCAGTTTATATGATAGTAAAGATACAAATGAGAACTTTCTGTACCGCATTTACCTTTCATTGTAATTTAAATCACTTACTATGTCTATGTTGTACATCCCAATTGCAATACCATCCTATCACAACGTATCTGTTCTATAATTGTATATATATTCATATCTCACTAGAATTCCATTCTTTAGCCCAATATGCCAAATAATCTCTCAATGAGTGCTTCCCCATGGACTGTATAACATCTAGGAAAAAAAAATGCATAATTAATTAGCACTGGAGAGAGAGAAGAAACTTCAACAAGAAGCCTTAAATAATTAAATAATAAAAATAAGATTCAAGTTAAATCAGAATAATCCCATTAAAGAAATGTTGACGTATGTCAACATGAAGTGCTGATACATTTTTCCCCCTGGAATCATCTAAGAAAGGAGACAGTTACGTGGTGGTAAATGCTCTGACACCATCAGAACTATGGCCCAGACCCAGCCCCCATTTTTTATTGTTATTTCTGTGGAGAGCTACAGGAAAAGGCTGTTACGGCAGCAGCCTATCCTCCAATACCACCACTTCAACAGTATTCTGTCCCATCACCCTGATCTCTTTGAGCTGCAAAGACATAAAACGAAAGTATTCCAGGCTTCTCAGGATTACCAGATCTGTTGAGAATAGAAACAGTCACAGCGGATTGGTGGTCACCGAAAGTACCTGCCCTACCGCGCATGAACGCTGCAGCAGCTCTGTGCAGTGCAATGGCTTCTGTCACACCCCTGCAGGATTTCACAGGCTCAAATCCTTAAAAAGTAAAGGAATTTTCTTACGCACAATATGTCAGTTCTTAGTGTTCTATTTATTTTTAATCCAGTTACATCATAAATCACATAAGTATGAATTATGAGCAAATAAAACTGTGAGACAGAAAGTTTTCCTAAATTTTAAAAGCTTTAATTTCCTAATGGGATTTGATGTACCTTACATTTTGAGTCACTGAAAATATGATTAGGTAAAAATATAGGAAAATATTCTGGGCCATAACTTCACCAAATATAAAAAGCTGTAACCCCTTTATGGGTTTTATTTAGATAGCATGCTATTCTCGGTAAGGACCAATGAAACCCTGACCTCTACAGCAACACAGCCAGAGTACACATCAGTCAGACAACATTGTAATATGCTATATTCTAATGCCAGTCAAAACCAAAAATAAGGCCAACAAAATCCGTTTAAATAGCAGCATCTGTTGTCACATGAATGTGAAATCCACCAGCTTGCTAATATCAGTCTGAAAATCATCAAGTATGAGAAACTCTTCCTTCTAGATGGTGGTGGGTTTTCACTGTGTGATTAATACAGCCAATAGATCCATAGATTCTCCCTAGTGTTAAGCAAATATGTATCTGCTTGTGGAACTAAGACACTGAAATATGGAACTTCAGTATCACGTAGAAGCAGCAGTTCCTATAGTGTGAGATCTGAAGTCATATCAGATATCCTTACAATTGTATGAAAATTTCAATTCTATGTCATATTACTGGAAAACCAGTGCTGAACTAAATGCTGAATAGTATGGTCAAAGGAAATGAGTGAAGAGGTAGCACAGCAGTAACATTCCAAGCGGTATATGCCACACACAGAAGTACAAATGCTGTCTTTGCAAAGTAAGGTGCATGCAAGAAGCATGCATTCAAGCTCTTCAATGACTTAATGGCTAAAATGTCACACTGATGATAAGGTAGCTCCCTAGGAATGGCAGTTTGACCTTCAGGTAATCTTATAAATTGCCTTCAGGCTGGAGGTAGAGCAGCCACATGCCATGAAGAGAACAGCTTAAATTCCATTTTGTCATGGTAACAGCTGAACAAGGAAGCCACCACTCCTAACACAGTCCTGCAACCCTGGACTGATGTTCTAGAGGCTGGGACAGATGGACAGAGGTTTTCCCTCAAGTCTGAATGCTAAAATCAGCCTAGAGATTTTTGGAGGAGTAACACGCAACTTAAAACTGAACACTAAAAACAGCTTGAGGCAGCCAGAGGCAAAAAATAAAATAAAATTAGGCAGCAGGAAAGTCAAGGACACAGGAAGAAAGGCATGGTAATACAGCCCTGAGAGAAAACTGGGAGAGAAAGCAAATGAGCAACTATACTTTCTAAAACAAAAGATTAGGAACTATAAGCCAGGAAATTTTTTGCTGCCATTTAATCCCAACCATTACTAGGACTACACATAGTCTCTGTGAATATGGAACTGCTCTTATGTCTTTCTACATAAAAAATTATTCCTTAACAGAAACAATCTGTAAAACTCTAAATAACGAGAAATACAGCTCTTATGCTATTAATATCCTGCATTTATGAAACACCAGTTGTCATCCAGAATACTGAGTGTAGCAGTCACTCGCAGAGAAACAGACCCATTGTAAAACGTTCAGCAAGTGGTTGGGTGACTGGTAAAGGACAGACAAACATCAATCAACATTTGGCTAAAAATAAATAGGGAAGAAAGAACATGACCAGATTTGCTGTGGACGCCAGAACTTCCAACATCTCTGTTGGGAAGATGTTCTTCATAAGTACCCACGCAAACAGCCAACAATCTACGTGATCTCATACTCTGAGATAATTTATCATAAAAGAGCAGTGGGATTTAGCATTGCACCTGTAGTAGAGATGGCACATAACTCATACCAAGAGGTCACTTCAGCATTTTCCTTCAAGAAAATTATTTTATTCCGAATTTATAATATGCTCACTCTAATAACTCAGATATTTTAGGGACTATGCACAATCAAAAACTTCTGCCCTGTGGTCTTACATTACATAGAGCCCTAAGCAGTGGCTGCATAAGAAGAATCCCAGTTTGGTGGACATCTTTACAGCCTCTGTATTGTGCAATGGTTGATGCATACAGAACTGTTTTTGTAAACCACAGCATTATCTTGCAGCGTTATCTTGTATTTAGTTACATTTTGCATGTCTTCCATATTATTAAGGAACCAGACTCCCTTGATCAAACAATCAAGATCCACCACTTCTAGTTATTCTGAGCAGTAGAGTTCTGCATAAGTAGTTCCTATATAATAAGCACGCTCCTACCAAAAGACAGACAGTGGGACTAACCTGAGAAGTAAGGTTGACATTATTCAGAGGTATTAACTAGAATATACGTTAAAATTAAAAAGAAACCCAACAACCCAGAGGTCCAGTACAGTTGCCAACATTTTTCCCTTTCGTGTGTTCTCTAGAGGGGGAATCAAAACTGAACTGTAACCAGGAAACGAACATAATAGCATGAACTGAAGTTTCTTTCATCTAAAATGACCCAAAACGCCCTCCTGAAAAGAAAAAAAAACTTGTCTTCCCACACTCCCACACTACTGCTAAATCTCTGTGTTAGAAATCCTTGCAAATCTAATGCACTGAAGAAATGTGATGAAAATGAAATTAATGTACTTTTGTACATTTGAGAATTTGGAAGAATCCCCTTTCTTTTGAACATATGAAATGAAAAGATCCACAACACCCAGAAGGCTGTGAATAATTATTTTTACTAACAGGACTGCCAGAAATTTTTAAACACTTACTAAGCACAAGATTTCCAGATAAAAAAAAAATTAACTTTTAAGTTTTTTTTCCCCAGATTCCTTTCCTCAACAGACTTCACATAAAGAACTTATTTCAATTTTCCCCTCTATTAAAAATAAATGACATTAATAAAGCCAAAGAGGAGGCATTTCTATTCATCTAAACTCTGTAAGGAAGCATATTTATGCAGATGGATGTGGTAGCGAATGCTACAAATCATTCAGAAGTGAGGCTGCAGCTCTTCAGCTTTGGCCTTCTTGTGCAGTAAACAATATGCTTGATTCTGCTCTATGACTTACTGATTGCAGAGGTGTCACTCAACAGCATATTTTCACAGCTGATACAAGATACATGTTCCTCTTATTTCTTGTGTGTTTTCAGTAGCTGGAGCTCTGTGCTAGTCAGTGTAAAACGAAGGCTACGGAACAAAACTCAGAACTATTTATAATGAAAGCCAAATTCTTCTCTTGTTTGCACTGAAGTAATCCTAGAGTAACTCGATTTCTAGAATAAAACTGAGTTTTGAATAAATCTGAGCTAAAATATGCCAGGAGTTGTGCTAACAAGCTGTAAAAAGTTTTTTTTTGCCTCATGGGCCAAGCTAAACTCTTAGGAGGAGGCAGCATTTAACTGTTCGTGAAGTACAGTATCTTGTTAAGAAACAGTGGTGCTGCCTATTTCACTTTTCTTTCTGGCTGGTCAGCAAATATTACTAGCAACACTCAATCTATAGAACATATCAACGTTGGCTGTGAAATCACCAACTGCCAAGCTTGGCATAAGAATACAAGTACTTTTAACCTCTGTAAATCCTGATCTTAGCTCTCTTCAGTGGCAGCCAAGGCAGCCAGTCATATTACAAAAGCAGGAGAACATTCTGGCTGCAAAGTGCCTTGAACATTACATTCACAAAATAAGCTTCTTCAGCACAAGGAAAATGATGTAATCCCGATGGTCAATGCATATTACAATCTCCTAAATACGCTTGAAATCTATCAGCAAAGCCCATCAGAAGTTTGACTTTATTTGAAGACTCATGCGTTTAACTGAAAAGGTTATTACTTAATTAACTGCCTACTGGCTAAGTGAAGTCATCACTCTTATACCATGAACACACAGTAGCCCAGCTAAGACATATATTTCTTTCTTTGATTATAAATACGAAGGCACCAGATATCTACCTGGCTTATCAACCAAAATGCACAGAACTCTGACGGCACCAGTACTGCCAAAGTATTTAAGCAAAAAGCGTTGTCTGTGGTCAAGAAAAGGCCATGGAACTCCTCAACAATAAAGTGAATTAAACCTGAAGGATTCTCAAGTCAACTATTCACCTGTGTAAACTGGTAATCTCCAAAAAAATACCAGCACTATCCTCTGGTTTACCTTAGACAAACAAATGCTCTGCTTTTTTAAATCAGTTTGTGAAAGGGTATAAATAAGCATTCTTGATAGAATTATATAGTTCTAATGAAAGTTTGAAATAGCTGGGGGAGACTGCTAAGTAAACCACTGTATTAAAGAAATGCTGTACTTCTGTGAAATGCTTTAACACTACAGTGATATTGACAGGAGCATGAGAGTGTAAGGTAAACAGCTTCCCTTTAGAGAAAGCTTTTTTGCTTTGTGTTATCTTCATCCTTAAAAATCATGCAGATTCACTTTATGCATTAGACCTTTTTTCACCAAATAATGCTTATTTTAATCACTACAGTAGAATATGCCATGCCACCTGCAGGCAGGTAGGAAGGTGCTCAGGCACTGTTGAGTCAGACAGCAGAAAGCAGCTGTAGAATATCATGTTAGTTTAAAAGATTAGAACCGTGCATAATCTTTAGATACCCAAAGAACAGGATAAATATGGTGATTTACATATCTAGCATTTTTTCCTGTAGCTCTCCTGAACACAGTGTTTTCCTAAGTGGGAAATGTTAGTAAAAGTAGAAAATGTTTTTTAAAAAATACTTTCAGAAGAAAGATATTCCACTTTACATCCTTCAGTTTTTAGCAAGTATTATCATTTCACAGAGGTGGTTATTACATTTTGTTTATAGTTATTGTTAGAAGCATGCCTAAGTCTTTCAAGATCATGTGTTGAGCAACAATCAAAAATAAATGAATATATTCAGCAAGAGATGACAGAAAACAACAGATTTCTGTTCCTTTTTGGTCCGGAGTTCATCTTAGCAATACATCTCTGGAGAATTTAGTTTCAGTTTTTACCATATTGCTTATTGCCGTATTAGCATTATTCTCTTCCCAGGTTTTACAACATGAATTACGTCAGAGTAATAATGAATCAAATCAAAACACAGAGTGACAGTGTTTACCTTGTGTGAACATGCTTTGAGAGTGAAATTAGACTTGCTAAAATGCACGTGCATAAAACTCTCTTCATTTAGGTACATAATGGCCTAGCATTTAGTATTCTTAAAAATATGTATGTATGCATTATGAATGAATTGCAGTTCAGCACAAAGTGCAAAACGTTGGACCTGATAAAAGTTCACCGTCCAACAGGATTTTTTTTACATGCTGTGGGAATACATTTTACATCATTATTTAAGCTTTAATGGATTTTTTCCACTTAGTCTTACCATCTCTCATCAAACTTGACTTTCTGATCTTCTCACAACTGTAACAGAGCTTGACAATTCCCAATTACCTGGAGTTCTTCCCCCTGCTTGCTGCACATTCAATGATGTGCTTAGCAATGCTCATTCTTTCTAAGCAATTTCTACTTAAACACTTCCTATTTTTCCTCTCTTTCCTCACTGCATAAAATAAGTTTGTGAAACTAAGTCATTTATAAGCATATTATCTGTCAAATTTCATTGCTCGTTATGTAAAAATGTATTCAAATCATTATGGTCGCTCAGATGAATGTTAAATTTAGCAAGATAGAACTAAGATCCCAGCACTCCTTAACCACAGTGAGACCAGTAAGAATTTGATGATCTTGCAGGCTGCTGATGAAACCACTCATTTACTTTATAGTCTCATTTTTTTTTCCTTCTTCCTTTTAAAAGTCAGGCCTATGAATGGGCAGAACTGACTGAAGTAATAAAAATTATACAGAAAAATCATAAAACAGTATTCATCAGTATTTAAATTAAAAATCTCCCAAACTATTATCTCAATCACAGTGTTTTTGATGTTAAAAACTTTAATCATTTTGCCCACCCAGAATAGATTCTAAGTGCTGTTAAATGCAGGTACAAGACCAAAAAAGAAAAGTATTCCAGTAAGAGTTATCATAAAATATTTATTTTATCAGAAAAATAAGCAACCTGATTGGTAATCAATACATTAAACCTAATAAAAACTCTGTAAAACTTATTTTATCCTATAATTGTTTTAAATAATTTTTATGTCAGTAACAATCCCAATGTGTTAAATAAGAAATCTGTAGGCTGATAAAATAAACCCAGTGCTACTGTATCTTAAAAAGGCCATCAGACTTGTAGAGAAAATACTCGTTAGTAGTTTGAAAACCATGTTACGCTACACTTGCATTTAATAAGGTAACAATTTACATTTATGCAGTCCCTATTATTCCAAAGCAATTTACTACTTATAGCCTGAGATTATCACTTCATCTCCAGTGAATTTGGCAACTATGAAGTGTTATTCTATACAATAAAGCAAGAATTCTGGCAGGTAGCAATAAATATAAGGTTTCAGTCGAATAAGTATGACTTATATCTATCACTCCAATGAAACCAAGGAGAATGTTAAATTATTTTCCTGAAGTTGTATTGTCTTTTTATACGTAGCATGCACTGGCAAAATCAGAAATAGTTTCTATAAAAAGCAGAAAACTATTTGCAACATACTCTCTTAGATTATCTCCAACAAACCTTTCCAGCAATACTGGTGGTCCAGCAAGGACTCTGGAAGTGCCATCTACTCCATGCTTTAAACTTCTTCCTGTGCTGCTTCCTGTGCATATGTTTGGCTGAAGAGTACTCAGGAGTAGTTTGAGTTTGGGAGCTACATTTAGAAATATCTGTAACTTTCACATAATTTAATAAAGATATTTCAATAAGGACAGGATTTAAGAGAAAAAAAATTAGCAACATCAATCATTCAAAATGCCACAATTTCCACACTAAAAACTGTATTACTTTAAAACAAATGTAAGTTGTATACTTTCATTTTCTGTTAATTTTATCTCTGGAATACATACTTCCAAGCTTTACCCTGCATCAACAAAGATGAGAGCGTGCTCCTTTGAAAAAAAGAAAGAAAGATAGAAAACAAACAAAAACAAAACCCTGAAGGCTAGAAGTTAGAAGTTATGTGACTCAATGTACTATGGGTTTGAGGGCAAAAATACTGGCTATCTTGCCGTAAGGTTAAGCACAGGCAATGCTGGTTTTCCAAGATACAGGAGCTTGGCATGAGGGTAGCTATAACTGAAATTCATGTATTCTATATGGAAAAAAGAGGCATATTAGCCAAATGAGGACAGAAAATGTAAAACTGATTTCAAAAAATGCACCTTCTTGCCCAGTCAGCCCATGGCACAGCCTGTCATAAGACAATAGGGAGGGAAAAAAAAAAAACAAAAAACACAAAAAACCCATGAGTTTAAAACTTCAAATAACATTGGATCATTCCATTCTCAATATGCAAGACAAGCTCCTTCAGAGAAATCAGGGTATATCATCAGGAAATAACCATGGCACCATGCATCTCAGTTGCCTAATGCAACTCTACGTAAAGTTCCGTAACTCCGGTAAGCAATTTTTAGAATTAGTAGTCTCCTCTGGAGGCACGAAGAGAACAGGAGAGAAAGAAGGGCTTACAGAAAGGTACACAGAAAAGTCCGTTCCAGTTCCAAGATCACAATCTGGTATTTGCCCAGGCCTACAGCATGCTGTAATTCAGTTGACCTTCTAATAGAGCAGGGAAGAAGGAAATCGCTGCAATGAGGGCTGATCTCCTGAGCGCGTTGGCAGCAGTCAGCTCGATCACTGGTGTGATTGATTTCATTTAATAGGAGATATAAAAATCCCATGAAAAGCGGCCTTATTGTTGTTTTCATGTTTTAAATTAATAGAAAGAATAAATAAAACACTAATTGTGATCAGATGAAAAAATTTGGAGAAATACTTAAAGTAGCAATGTGAATATCCTGTCGGAATAAATCATAAACGAGCACATCCACCTGCCTCTCAGAGCGAATCCTTCACGCAGACTGACAAGGCCATTTTGAATTGATCACATCCAGTTCTTTTCAGACAATCATCCACGAACACTTGGCATAACAATCTTAATAAGCAATGACAGAAGGAATTTGTGTCTATGCAAACAGACTACATCTGAGCAGTTGCATGATAAAACCCTTAAATTCCTTCCCCCGTTCTCTGGACCAAATTCTGTATTTTTTTAAAGGTGACTAAGAACAAACGATCACTTGTCGTTTACTACAGTTCTTTTGGCAAACTCTCTCCATAGAAGAGCAGCATAATAAGGAGAAGCATAAAAAGAGCATAGTGGAGTTATGTTCCTCTCAGCACCTGCATCCATATTCCCTCTCATACCACATCACACTAATTATTCTTAAAGAATTTGGAAGAACTAAAATCTGCACAGCACTCTAGTGAATCAGCCTAGTCAGAAAAGGTCTCTCGTGGTTTTCATTTCGTTTCATTTTTGCTACTGTCAACTTCCAATCCCAGCCCAACTTTTTAAAAGAATCTGTACTCTATTGCATGGAACAGGTTGATATATATACATATATATTTTACTTTATTTTTTAGAAGAAATTCGAACACAGCAAAAGTTTGGGAGTATTAATAGCAATGACTACTTCACATTCCCACTTCGCTACTTTTTTGTCTACACCAAAAATTTTAAGTAAAATCCTTAGGAAAATAACGAAGCCTTAACTATATTTGAAGCTGTAACACAAAGGGAAACTGAAGCATTTAATAAAAGAAACATCTATGTCTTGTTACACAGCATCATAACAGTCTAGTGAAAATGCAAGAAGAGCCGTCAACTGTTCCAAGAGCCATATTCAGAGAACAGAAAAATCTCTTCAAAGAAGAGAAGTGGTTCACAACTCCTGTAGAATCGATGCTTACAAGCGCGTTCGCACTGCAGCTAAGCATAGCTCTATCCTGGGGCTGGTCCTTTCACCCAGCTTCTTAACGCACCTCCCAAGTCTGTACAATTGAATGCATCTTATTCAAGAGAACCAGAAGCATTCATGAGAGGAGAATGAATACTTTCAAACAATTCACAGCCTAGATCAGACACTTCCCAGAAAAACACACATTCTACTGTAACTTTTAAGAGATTCATAGGCTGCAACAGGTCCTTCATATTTGGGTATTGAGAGGGCAGAATTTTGATAACATATAATTTGCAAAGTAAAAGATCAGCTGACTTTGCTGAACGTTGTGTTTATGCTTCCCTCCAAACTTCCAGAGAACAAAACTGCGGAGGATATCACAGGAACTCTAGAAGCATGTCATAAACATAAACACCAGTCTAAACATCTTTATTTTTCCCTTCCTCAATCTGAAAACGAAACCGATCCATTATTTCGATGTTTCTGTAAAAAAAATAAAAAATAAAAAACAAAAGGAACTGAAAGTTCCTCTTTTTTCCTTCAGCTTTTCTTTCCCACAGAAAAGAAAATTGTGATTTCCATTTCAGAGTAGCAGTTTGCCTAAACTGACATCCTTCCCTTAGTGGACCCACTTTGCAAAGAAAACTCACTTCTGCTAAAATTTGCAGAGCAGCACTATACTGACGCTCTTGTCCTCACTTTTGTCCCCTGACATGAACACCAGTGGATACAGCAGAAATTTTTGTTTGTGTGCATGGTGCTCTGCAAACCTGTGTGGCATCCTGCTGACCTCAAACATTTTGCACAAGAGGCTTGAACAAAAAGGCAAAGAAAGACTGAACAATTCATTCTCCTTGTTGCATGGAGAAAAACAAACAGGCCCCACCAAACTAATCTTCCCCACATCACCCTCTCTTTAGATATTCGCTGCACCAGTGCACATGTGTTTCAGTGTTACCACACACACTCAACCGTAGCTGCTGCAGGTGGATGCATTTGCAGTCACACTGGGCTGGGGACAGTGTTGGCAGCCCTTGCCTCTGCTCTCTCAACACAGCTTGCAGTTTGAGGTATCTCCCCAAGAAGTTCAATGGCACAGCTCCTCCCAGGCTTCTCAGTCACACATAAAACAAGAGCTGAAGAGAAGCTGCTGCATTTGTAAAGGTGAGAAGCCCAGCCCACAGCAGATGGAAACCAAGGCTTTTACCTGAAGACATACACTGTGGGGGCTGCGGATGTGGTCATCTCCATTTTTAAATTTTAGATTTTCCACTGTGAACCTGCTCGGGATTCCTAAACTGGCAAAAAGAACACTAGTAACTTGAACACAGGCACCTTCAGAAAAAGTACAGCTAAAACCACAACTGATCCCAGCAAATGTACTTGTTTGGCTCCCTGCTTGAAATTAAAGCTCTTCAAAAATGACTGCTCATAGTAACACCATGTACTGTGTTTAACCAGATAACCACCTCTGCTTTAATAAGCAAATCAAAGTGGTCTATTGTGTACACGTCCTTAACTTTGCCATGACTGGTTCATTTTCCTTTGCGTATTACACCACCAAGTGGCCTAATGCTCTTAATATTTTCTTCTACCTACCGTGTTTTCCCTAGAGACACCAGTACAGAAAACAAAATATAATTAAAAGCTGAATTGCTACTTAAGATAAATAAATTAATCAGAGCATAACCTGAGAGATTCAGCTAGATGCTTGTAGCAAATTTTCTCCTATTACAGTTTATAAGTACAAATTTAATACAAGTGTAAATTTGATTATCATTTTTCCCTGTTAGCATCAACTTAAAACCTCTTAGGAAGAGGATCATCTTCACCTTTGTCTAGGTAATACATGTGCCTCTGCCAGTGACATCTCTGCTCCCTAAGAAAATTACCTGCAGCAATTGCCGAGGCAGCCTCCAGTTCCAACATGTTTGCTGTTCAGGCTTCTCCCTCTTTTTGCTCCAAATCCTTTGAAATCCACATGACTAGGGAAAAGTAGGGATGAGGGAGACATTTTCCACTCACCTCCACTCATGAAGGAAGCTAGGTAGATCTAGTTGAATCCTGTTTAATTTTCCCAACCAGTGCAGCAAGATCAGCCAAGAACCAAGGTCATAAACGTTTAAATTTCATGCAATTTCATGCACGTCTAGCAAAAATTTTGCTATTTAAGTTCCAAATCATGCAACAAGGTATTTCTTCGGGTGCATAAAATCACTTAAAAAGAAATGTATTAAAAGAGGTGCCCAAAGGAGTTTGACAAGGTCACTGGGAGGATATTTACAAAACACAGACTTTTGCAAATACATGCAAATCCAATAGCATGATCAATACAATGGCTCTATGGAAAATAAGACAATCTTCCTTAATTATAAATGAACAACAGCTTCATTGTAATGATTATTACAGCCTTAAGAATCCTAGCTAGAAAGATATTCGCTTGTTACTGTGAGTAACTGACTTCGGATTACTTTTCACAGAAATGAGTGTTGTTTCTTCACCATTCAGCTACAACAATTTAAAACAGCAGGGCAGCGCGTTTGGGAAGCATTACCAAAAAAGAGAAATTTAGAATGTACACTGCATGCCAAAATAGGTCCAAATTGTAACACCTAGAATATATGTAATAGAAGTCACAGAAGTATGAAATAGAATCCAATAGATGAATCCATAAGTTAGAGAGTCAGATTTCCAAAGAAATCACCAGACTTAAAATACAGATTATTTGAAAATTTTTGAATCGACCTCTAAGATTCTAGGGTTTTCTTACACCAGATGTCCAAGTCTTTATCTAGAATTACAGTATGTAATAACTTCTATTTTAGTTAAAGTTTAGAGTTACAGGTAAGTACACAGCTCTAGCAGATGTGAGTTTGGCAAAACATTAAACAGTGCTAGACTTGCAGTAAGTCTAAAAGTATATTCCATCTTCTGAAGTTTGTAGCTCTGTCTACACTGACCGCTCTTCTGCGAAGGCACCAGGCGTACCATGTACCAGCAAGGCTTTAGCTGTCTTCAGTCACCTCTGAAGACTACCAGCTTTTGTTTGTTTGTTTGTTTGTTTTTTACTGAGTGAAAGTGTACTTTGGAAACAATGTGACTTGTTGCAAAATAACACCTCATTTAAAAATACGAAAATGCATTGCCGGGAAATAGGAGGCCATATTACAACTTTTCTTTTATGGCAGTATAGCAAATTACTACTCAAGCATTTAAATGTTCCACGTTACATCCAGCCTCTGTGTTGATTTATAGGACATTCAGGGCTTCTATCTTTCCCCTTTGCACTACTGAGACCCCTGAAATTGCAAGGACTTCCCCTGATCAGGGCCGGGAGGACGTCATGTGTTGGAAGAGGAGGCAGGGATAAGATTCCTTTAGCTTTCCTCTGGTCCAACAGGTAACAGCAGAGCCAGCTGAGTAGGCAGGAATAAACACGCACTCGGTTCTTAAGGAAGTGACAAACCCCAACAGCCCAACTTGAACAATGCACAGAAGCATGTTCTCTGTACAAGTTTCTGTCAGTTGAACTGTACTTTGAAGGGCTGTATTCATATTTTTTGAGGGGAAAGAAACATGGATCTTTCAAACAGAAAGATGAGCTAGAGAAAAGGATAGCAAAATGGTGTATATTCTAGGAACGAGCGCCTCTGCTACCAGTTAAAAAAAAAGTATCTTTCTCTGATGGAGGAGATGTTATTGAATGAGACACCTGGAAAAGGCAGCTGTCAGTGCTGGCACTATCTCATGTTACTCCTTTGCATATAGTTCTCTCAAATGCCATTAGATTCAGGGTAAGATTAGTCAGTAAATTTCAGAAAAGAAATTGAACAAATGGTCTTGCCATACAACACTTAAAAGAAAAAACTTAGGAAGTCTGCCAGTCTTCGTGTGGGAACAGAGGATATAACAACTTTTTTTTCATTATATAAAACATGTCCTTTAAACATTTACTAGTCTTGTAGTTTCTACATGTGGCCACATCCCAAGCAAAAGCCCTCTGCATCTCACCAAAGCATGCTTAAGAGCATTCACTGCAGATGTAATAGGAGTATTAGAGGATCCAGATGTGAATTAGAAAAACAACTGTGTCTGTTACAGCTGAATTTCAAACTACTGGAGTGAGATCAAGCGGGGGAGCTGCGGTTTGTTCCAGGGCACCACCCACACGGCCCTGGGAGCGCCTTACCAAATGGCAGCAGATCTCACCGGGAAAATACACAACTGTCACAGCTCATTACATTCCCAGGGACCGACCGGACAACGGGCATTTTTCTCTTACTCCTCAAACTTTAAAAATTAACCTTATGTAGATAGATAGATACGTGTATCCTACGTCCCTAATCAGCATCTAATGATTATTTTCTTTGGCTGTAGAATATCACAAATGCTTCAACAAATCCGAGGAGTACTTACAGCATTATTGGGTGGAATTAAAACTACAGCTTCTCCTGTGGTGGACGCGGTCCCTTTCTGCACTCAGCTCCACAGAGCCACATTTCACGAGGCCCCTCAGCACAGGGGCAGGACGAAAACAGCAGCCGGGGCAGCGCTGTTGAAACAGTGACGACCCCTTGTAAGAGCCCCTGGGAGGCCCTCATTTACATCAAAGCGAAGTTATTTGTAACTTGTAATGCACCACGCAGATACACTCCCCGCGAACGTGCAAATAACGAGCAAGGGGCTGCCCGCGGCTCTGAGGCTGCTGGGAGCCCCCACCGCGCGGCGTACCGGGGCCGGCTTGCAGGAGCAGCGGGGCTGAATCCCGCCGCCTGCCTGGAACGCTGCGATATCACAGAGACGTGAAGGACAGCACCGCGGGGACATGGCCAACGGAGCGGGTGGCGGCTCCGGGCGGGATTTCCAGACCTCGTCTGAGCGCGGCGCGTTGTGGAGAGGGGCTGTGAGGCGAGGGGCTGTGAGGAGGGGCGCGCGCACGAGGCGGGCTGCGAGGAGAGGCGCGCGCGCGAGGCGGGCTGCGAGGAGAGGGGCGCCCACGAGACTGTGAAGGGAGGAACGCCCCTGTGCTGTGAGGGGAAGAGAGGCCACTGGAGGCTGAGAAGGCTCTGCATGAAGCAGCACTGCCGTGGAACAGGGCTGAGCAGGGAGAGCCGCTCGGGACAAACGCCGCCAGACCTCCCGCTCACCGCCACGGCGCGCGGCCCCGCTGCTGGGCTGGCGCCTTCCTGTGCGTCTGCGCTAGGATTTGCAGGCGCACCGCCGAGCCGCCAGGGGGCACTGCAGGGCCCGGCTCCCTGCGCGGCCGCTCGTGCCGGGTGCGCGCGGCGCCGCTGCTCGGCGGGGCCGGTGTCCGCCCCGGTAGCGCGGTGTAACGGGCCGCCATGGGGAAGAAACACAAGAAGCACAAGTCGGACAAGCACCCCTACGAGGGTGGGTGGGGAAGGAGGTCCTGAAGCGGGCGCCGAGCCTCGGGCCCGCCGGCCGGGCCCAGCCAGATGGAAGCCGGGGCCGAGCAGTGAGCCGGGGCTGGGCCTTGGCACCCGCAGCCGGGCGGGGAGAGCTGCGGGGCCCGGGGGGGAGGCTCCGCGTGGTGCGGCCTGGGGGGCGGCGGGGGGACAGCTCTGGTGGGGGTAGGAACGCGTTGTCTGCGCCGCTCGTACGCCTCATTTCTCTGCTGTCTTAAAGAGTACGTAGAGAAGCCGCTGAAGCTGGTGCTGAAAGTTGGAGGGAACGAAGTTGCCGAACTATCCACTGGAAGCGCGGGGCTTGATTCGAGCCTGTACGAGGACAAATCCGAGCATGAAAAGCACAAAGACAGAAAAAGGAAAAAGAGGAAGAAGGGAGAAAAACAAGTTCCTGGAGAAGAGAAGGAGAAAAGAAAGAGAAAAGTTAAGGTATGCGTTCGTGCTATTGTGTATTAGCAAAAAAAACAACAGCCCTACAGAAAAACACATTCAACTTTCTCTGCCCGTAGTACCAGACAGCAAGCAGATACGCCTGTAGCTTGTATCCTAAATCATACAATGGTTTCAGTTGGAAGGAACCACCTATGATGACCCCCAGCAACAGTTGGATCACCACCCTCTGAGTAAATTCTCTTTTCCTAACATCTAACCAAAGTCTCCCCTCTTTTAGTTTAAAGCCATTCCCCCTTGTCCTGTCACTATCGGACCGTGTACCAAGTTGGTTCCCCTCCTGCATGTTAGCTCCCTTCAAGTACTGGAAGGTCACAGTGAGGTCTCCCTGGAACCTTCTCTAAGCTAAACAAGCCCAGCTCCCTCAGCCTTTCTTCACAGATGTGCTCCAGCCCTTTGACTACCTTCTTACGCTGGAGTGCATTCAGACTCCATGTACTGATTTTGCCCAATCCATTGTTTCAGATATTCTAGAAAAAGGTGTATGAAGTCATCTCAAGTACTGGCTAGTATAAACATACAGAAAGTTAAAAACAGAAATAAGTTTTGTGCCTAAATAAATCGATTTATATAAAATAGAATTAAGACTTCACTGGTTCTTAAGAAGAAAATATAATTCCTTTTTGGGATTCTTCACCTGATCAGTATTTGTAACACATTTATTTGAAGCATATGGTTACACTCTCATTTTAAACTTCTTATCTCTCTCTCACTAATTTTTGTGTAAGCCTCAAAATCATCCCAGAGGCATCACTGGAGACAATTTTCTGTGCGGAGGCATTCCTGTCATACTATAAAGGCTGTCTGTCATGTTTTAAAAAATAAACATTCAATGATAGATTGCATTGTATGGCTGAATTATTGTACTGACCAGTAGATGGAGACAGGACATAAAAAAATGCAGGGTTTCTAAAGCCTTACAAACACGGTGTGCTTTTTTGTGGTTTGTTCTGTTTTCATTATGCAAGGTTGTTTTGAAAAATCAGGAGAGCGTTACATGCAGTCATAATGCTGGTTTGGCAGGTCCTCTGAGCTTTTATAACAATTTTTCTCCTTCTAGGAGGATAAAAGGAAACGCGATCGAGAACACCCAGACAGTGAGGGAGAGCAGGAACTGAAATGTCAGACCCCTGTCAGATTGGAATTGTCACCAGAGAAACCATTGACGAGTACTTTATCAAAACAGGAAGGTAGAAAAAAATCTTTAGTTAATTCTAATTTTCTTCTACTGACTTCCTTTTTATTTTTGTGTAACAAGTGTCTTGACTTTTTTTTGTCATTCCCATTGTCATGTTACCATATACTTCTTTTGAAAAAGTAATATCTGCTGCCCCTGTCAGTATGTGCAGAATGTTGAAGCCAAGGAGAAAAGTATGTCTACATATCTTGTTTTTTTACCACTTTATGTGTTTATGATCAATTCTCAAGTTAAATTGGTTTTGGTTGATTACTGATATCTTGGAAGTTACCACTTGCAGTCAGTTTCGTTTCATATCCTTCCTCTCCACAATTCTTTTTTGTCTAGAGGTGGAGCAGACACCACTTCAGGAAGCTCTGAATCAACTCATGAGACAGCTACAGAGGTAAATATCCATGCTACAGGCTTTCAGAATTACAAAATGAATATAATGTACATTAAAGGAAAAGGCCTATAAAGGGTTTAGTTCAAATATTGCTAAATATTATGCTATCAGGACTCTTGGAAATTTAAATACTAGTTTAAAAATATGTAAAACTTCTCCTTGGCTTAGGTTGTAAACAGGTTCAGTTTAAAAATAATTTTAGAAAACTTTTGAAGATAGGACATATCATATTACTAGAAAATTAAGTCTATTTCCTATATAATTGCTTTTTTTTTCCTGTGAGGTTGGAATAAAGTTACCAAAACAGTAATTTCATTTCTTTTACATTGAGTTCTCCAATTTTTACTATAAAAAGGAAGTATGCACTTTGTAAATTTAAATCATGTTTTATTAACCAAATATTTTGACTAAAATAATCAGATTTGCAGAAGCTGCAGTTCCTTCAGGTAAACTGGTTCAAGATATTCCTTCTTAAAGTTAAGAATTAGCGTATGTCTTATAGTGGTTGAAAGATCTTTAGCCTATTTTACGAGATTAAGCTCAAAACGTTGTTTGGGAGGTATCTGTTATCAGGTTCAGGAAACTGGCAGCATACTGTCAAACATGCGTGTCTGCAAGCAACTAGGAGTGAAAATCTGTAAGTCATAACTGAGCCACGGGAACAAGGCCTGAAATGTCAGCGGTTCCTTCAGCACGTAGTAACAGTGAGGAACACGTCAACATTGGTGTGGGAGCCTGATCTGAAATTAAAGAGTTCAGGGAAAAGGGAGAAAAAACAACAGTTCTGGAAGAGAAATTCATAGCAGTTTACCAATCTAGCTTTATTCCAAGGAGAGAATACCAGGGAACTCAGTGCGTTGGTAATGCGACTGGAAGTGCCTGTGAACATCAGTGTACATCAGCTATTACTGAAAGCCTTAGGAAATTTTAGTGTAAAACCTGTTAAAACTGCGTAACCTGAAAATGAACATAACTCTGAATACACGTGTTCTATCCTAGCTTTTATTCCCTTCCATTAATTTCAGATTAATTACAGAGGAAAAACTGTATTTTAATTTGGTAACTTTATTCCAACCTCACAGGAAAAAAAAATTATATAGGAAATATACTTAATTTTCTAGTAATATGATATGTCCTATCTTCAAAAGTTTTCTAAACATTAGCTAGTTAATGAATGACAAGTATACATTCTTATCACATTCATTCCCTTTGCTTTATGTTGACCCAGTTTTAATTAAAAAAAATTGCAAAGAGAAAAACGTCAAAAGTATGTTATTTGTATTTTTCTTTTTAATCTTTTTGGGAATACAGATAGTTATCAAAATGTAGAATTAACTTCTGAAATATGTTTGTAGCACTTTCCTGGTATGCGGGTTTGCTTTCCAGCCTTCAAAAGTGAAAAACTGTGCTTACAAAAGCCATTTCTGGCTTCGTGTTTTTGATTCTTTTTCAACTTAGTCTGTTCCTTTCTATTTAACTCTAAGCTCAATATGTTCTTTATAACAAAGTTGAAACATAAAAATGTCCTTTCGTATCTTAACAGAAAGGATCCAAGTTCTTTCTTTTCATTTCCTGTGACTGACTTTATTGCCCCTGGCTACTCCATGATCATTAAAAATCCAATGGATTTCAGTACCATGAAAGAGAAGATCAAGAACAATGGGTACCAGTCCATAGAAGAATTAAAGGTAATTCTGTGAATTTCATTTTGACTACAGAGATGGATTATGCACAATTTACTTGAGCTCTACAATTTTAGGATGATATGAAGTTGCCAAGAAGAACCAGTATTTGTGCCTGAGGAAATGTTTCTTGTTGACTTTTTTTGTGAGCAGCTAAGTTTTGGAAGAGAAGAGAAAGCATACCTCTGGTCTGTAAATACGCATTTCAGAAACACATAGATGTCTTCATTTCTTAAGCAGGATTATGTCGGCTCATCTATCAGCACGTCAGTTCAGTTCTTTACGTAAGAATGAAAATGTTAGCATCTGTAGCAGCATTACAGCCCAGGGTTAATTTGTCTTTGCCTGCCAGTTACTTTGTCGTTGGCATCCTGTCGCCTCAGTGCTAGCTACTCAGCACCAAGCTTATCTAGGGATGTAGAACCACAAGTAGCAAAGGCCAGATTAGCTCAGTCCTGTTCAGGACAGGCACTTAACCCTGGGCTGCAGCGTCTGGTGGATTAGAGGGCCCATTGTGAAGGCCCCTAAAGTATTGTGTGTATGATGGGGGGTGGGTCGGGCTCATTCTTTCAAGTACTCTTTTGTTACTCAGTGAATAAACATGCTTAAGCGTTCTCTTATACATGTTTATGCAATAAAGGGATATAGGCAAGTATAACTGGCTTATTATTAGACATCATGTGTTCTTTGTTTTTTATTTTGTCAAAACTTAGTCAACATTAAAACAGCTGCACTTCTCCGTAAGCAACTGTAAGGAAAAAAAGAAAGCAGGATAAAACTACATTGCTTCCCTGTTTCTCTTTCAGTGCCTGCTGATTTGTCATGGAGATGGGTAATTCTATTAAACAGGGCTTGCATCAAAACTTTAAAAATTAGGAGCAATGCCGAACGTTTAGAAATGTTTTCAGGGTGTTTATTGGCATGCTAGTTTTGTGACTTGAGTCTGGTTTACATGCTTATTTCCATTTACATTTTTCAATACATTTAATTAAAAGTGTTCTTTGAAATTCTTTTTCACTAAAGCTCTAGATGTACCATTTGCAACAAGGATTTTAATACAGCATACTATAAATTTTAACTTTCATTCCAAAATTATTGTTTGTACAGGATAACTTCAAATTGATGTGTACTAATGCAATGACATACAATAAACCAGACACCATTTACTACAAAGCTGCAAAAAAACTGCTGCACTCAGGGATGAAGATACTTAGCCAGGTAATAAAGGATTACAAAACAGAATATTAAAAAAAAAAGCTTCCTGCTTTCACAGAGTTGTATCACAGAATTGCAGGGGGTTGGAAGGGACCTCTAGGGATCATCGAGTCCAACCCCTGCTAAAGCAGGTTCCCTGCAGCAGGCTGCACAGGTAGGTGGCCAGATGGGTCTTGAATATCTCCAGAGAGGGAGATATTACCAGATAACTTATTTACATTTAATATTTGATTTTTCTAAATTGCATTTATACTTGCAAGCATAAGAACGAACTAAAGTTAAATTGTTCTCTGTGGTTAAGTTAGGAAAAGATTAATGTAAGCAGGAAACAGAAGGATTCCAGTGTGTTTTTTTAGGAAAGGATTCAGAGCCTGAAACAAAGTATAGAATTCATGGCTGATCTGCAGAAGACCAGGAAACAGAAGGACAAGGTGGAACTGCAGCTAAGCGGAGAGGATGAAAGTGGTTCTGGGAAAGACAAAGGAGAACCTGTGGATGGTGATACCAAAGCTTTCAAAACACCTAACAAGGAACACAAAAAGTGAAGTATTGTCTCGTTAATGTTTAGAGGATACGCCCCTTTAATGCCCCTGAAATAAGCTGACTACTAGGGACTCGGAGCTGTGGCTTTCTTTGGTACTGGATATACTGTAACGGTCCCTCATCTCAAGGCAGTAACGTTTATGTAAAGTCAAAATATCTAATTAAATATGTTTAGAATTTTTTATATGATACCATCACTTTTCATGGGGAAAACCTGTTACTGCTCATCAACTCCATTCTTTCAGTTATTTTCTGTTTTAGTGTGTTTCCTGTAAATAGTACTGTTTTGAAGAAAACTTGCAGATATGACCTTTTAAGTATCTTGTTACAGATAACTGTTTAGCCATTTCCAAGTACCAATTGCTATTTTTTGCATAATACTTGCAAACACATAGCTGAATATTTACTTTCTAACTTAACTTTTAATGCCTAGAAACATTCCTTTTAATGTTCAGAAATACTAGGGACTTCATTTTCCCAGTTTTGAAAGTACAGGTACTAAAATACAGAGTATGTAACATTTAATTTTTACCAAAGACATCCTACTTTGTTTTGTGAAAGTAATGATGTAAATTTTGACATGCCAAACTATGTCCATCTGTATGGTTGAATTAAGCTAAACAGATACTTTTACAATCGCTATCATAAAAAAAAAAGCATTCATGTGTTTAAGTCTCTGTGACATTTTTCCCTTCTATATTAAATACAGTCATATTAAATGCCACTTTTTTTTTTGCGGGAGGGAATTGTCTACAAAGAAGTTTGCATAGTTTGCAGAAGTAAATTATCCACTGAGCTGTTCCTGATACTTAGTCATTTGTGTCTGTTAAAGCTATTAAGTAAGATATATTGGTTTTATTCATAGGAAGGACAAAGATCTACTTGAAGACAAACTAAGAATCAATAACTTGGAAAGGGAACAAGAGCAGATTGATCGTATTGTTAGAGAATCTGGAGGAAAGTTAACAAGACGACTTGCAAACAGCCAGGTAAATCACTTTTTCATGAACCGGGCTTAGGTAGCATCATTGTAACTCCAGGTATGCTTTTACTACAGTTCATAGCGTTTTACACATGACTGATCATGTCTGATGTAAAGGCACAGGGGAAGGAGAAATTCAGCATGCATTCAACTGATACATCTGCAGAGCAAGTTCAGCTTACATTTTCAGAATTCTTAGATAAAGAAATAGAGGAGGGTGAATGCTAGGAATTTCAAGGAAAAAAAAACACAATCCTGACCTGCAAAAAAACCTCCTAGATCTGAAGCAGTCACGTATCTGAGCAAAGAAGGAATCCAGTTTGGTAAAACGGGGCCTGTTTCTTTCTACCAAGTACGAATTACACATCTTATTACTTACCTTTTATAGAAATGTTATTTATTGCAGCTTCTTAATCCCTTGTGCCTAGATCAATAACAGTTACCCAGTGAAAGGCTTTTCTTTATTTAAAAAAAAGTGAAAAAAAGCGGTATTCATTTCTAAGTCTGATCTGACCCATCTTTCCAAATCCATTTTAATTCCTACAGATGAGACAATTTCATTAGCTGTTTTGATAAGTTTAAGAACTGTGAATTTCGTCTAGTGCATAAATTATAGTTTTATTTCAGTGTGAATTTGAAAGAAGAAAGCCAGATGGTACAACAACTCTGGGCCTTCTTAATCCAGTTGATCTTACTGCAGGAGGTAAGCTAGCACAGTTCAGGTAACAAATCATTTCCACTGGAGTGTTCTGCTGCTTTTTTTTTCCTGTTGGTGTAAATGGGCAAATGCCCATGGTTCTTAATAGTCTGATAACCTGCATTTTAAAAGCTGCAGCTGGTGGAGGCAATTGGGGCTGCATTGAAGAGGAGCCGGGGGGAACCATCAGTGGCCAATGCTTTTCCATTTTGCATGAGTTGTTTGTGGGAGGTGCAAGAGAACTTTTGCAATGAGAGAAGGAACTACCAGCCACGTGTTAGAGTGCATTTAATTTCTGGACTCTCTGTAAGTCAGGATCAAGTACAGAGCACAGTTTGTTGACCCAGAGGGTCACAGACCCCACGGAACTGAGAGTTCTAAATGACTTTGTCTGATCAGTGCCATCTGCATAGTGTCACTAGCTAGAATGCAGGTGCTTGATTATTTAACTGCCACCTTACTGCAGAGTTGAGCTGACTGTCTACAACGGACAGAAACCATACTGAAAAATTCTCCATTCCACTTATTTATGCAGTAAGAAACCTCAACAAGAGTAAATGAAATTTTGTATTTCACATTAATATCAGATCTTTAACAGTACAGCTTTTGTTAGGGGAGGCAGGAAGGAAGAAAACTAATAGTGAAAACATTTAACTCAAATCTTCTATCCTTAACCAGCGTTACCACTTAAACTAGCGCATTATCTTGGGTTTGAATTCATATTTAAAACTACGTGCAGTCTTTAATATGAAGCAATTAGAGAACAATGCACTGAGTTGTAGCCAGAAATTTCAGACTAAACAGGATGCAAGTATTAAATAAGTTTGGACATCATCTTATGTCACTTAACGGTGCCTTATTAGTCTTGTATTTTGATTGTATGCTATTGTAGAACCAGGTTACTGCCCTGTAAAGCTGGGTATGACAGCAGGAAGACTTCAGTCAGGAGTTAATACATTACAAGGGTTCAAAGAAGATAAAAGAAACAAGGTTACTCCAGGCAAGTGCTGACTGATTTATTTATTTTTGCAACACTATAAATCCTCCTTGTTATATAAACAAAATATGTTGGTCTCGTTACTAGTACTCAGTTTGGAACTATTTTTTTTAATAATGAAGTACATCTTTGCATGTGTTTATGGCACAACTAAACAGCTCATCACAGAACCTAGCTTAATTTACAAATACAAAAGGAGAAGCATATTCAGTAGAAGATGGATCTACATTGAGAAGAGAAACTATACCAGAGAGATGCAGATTCTTCTGTTAGCTTTGAAGGAGCATAGTGGGGAGCCTGAGAACCAGTCACCAGCACCAGACTGAATTTTCATATTGGGTTAAGGCATACAATATTGTTAATAAAACATATATAAATATGCATTTGAAATTGGCATTATTAAAAAAATCTTGCAGGGTGAAAAGATGGTATTCTATGAAAACTTGTTTTCTTCATAAGAAGTATGTTCTTAGTTTCTTCTGAGGGATTATTTGACAGCCTTATCTCACTTTTATCTGATATGTGCATTCCAGAGGTACTAATTAGTACTGTTGTTATTCACTAGTGACATACTTGAATTATGGACCCTACAGTTCGTACGCTCCGACATATGACTCTACATTTGCCAACATCAGCAAAGAAGACTCTGACTTAATCTATTCAACGTATGGAGAGGATTCTAATCAGGGATCATTCAGGTAATCAAACAGATCGAGTGCGCATTATGCTGGTCATGGATGGAAGCAACATGCGAATTGCTGCAGTACGGGTGTGTCTGTGCTGCTCAATCATGTCACTCCTGTCTTACAGCCTACTGCTTTTTTGTTTGATAGTTTTAGGAAATGTTTAATTTCCCTTATTTAGTAAAGGAATTTGCATGCAATGTGAAATTAGTGAGGACTAGGGGATTTGGATGCTACTGATACATCAGAATGTACAGTGTAACAATTATATATATAACTAACCCAGGATTCCTGTTCAAAAACACAAACATGTTGATTGGATGTTTTTGATCTTAAAGAACTTCATTACTGCCTTAGTTAAAGCAGTCTGCCTTAATACCAACTACTGACCACACTGCTGTGTTTGCAGTGGGAGATCAGAGTGCAGAGACAGTACTTGCTAATTTCATTTTTAAATAGCACATACTACTTGATTTTCATGTTATTTGCTACAACAAAAAGAATTCCTGTTGTTTCCTTCACTTTGATTGTAAAGATGTCAGAGTCCTTTTATTGTGAGAACTCAGAAATAGAATACAGAGATGTACATTTGCATTAAATATGGGAGTACATAATTACAGTGCAAATATTAAGTGCCTGTGCATAATGCTATAACACAATGGAAAGCACAGCAATGACAGCAGGGTAGCAAAGTCCTAGGCTAGAGCAAGTGAGGACTTGCTCAAATGCAACAACCACATACACAGAAACAAAGGAAAAAATCTGCTTACCCTCAGAAGGCCTCAGGTGCATAGGAATCACCAGCAAGATTCCCTTGCCTCCACTGCCAACCCTTAAATGAGGTCTGGGAAGAGGTGGATCCTGGCTCCACCCCTTCTGGTCACTCAGGTTCATGGCATGCACCTGAGCTCCCTGGGTTGGCCCTGCCTTCCCACCAGGTGCTCCATCACTGCTTCAAGCCATGACTTAGCATTTCTGCTACACTGTGCAAGTTTGCTTTCAGTTTCACGCAACTGCCTGAAGATGTAGATTTTTGCTTTTCAGTTCTTGAATCTAAATGTGTTCCTAGGCTACAACAGCTATAGGCAATACAAAAAAAAAGCAAGCCAGTTAAATTAAATTCTTTGGTACCTATTGTGTTTTCCATGCTGTAGGCATTGGTTAAACGATACCTAACAAAACTTTTTTCTCTTGACTGTTTGATACAGAAGTGGTTGTCTATCTTTTGATCTTCTAGTATTCATGAATTTTTGATGAAATCGCAAGATTATCCTTTCTTAATGGCTGACAGCTTGCTTGATGTTCTAACTAAAGGAGGACATTCGAGATCTCTCAGAGAACTAGAAATGGTAAGGGTGAGCTTGTGAGTTTTCTAGTACACAGCTAGAAAAAGATGACATTGATCCTAGCAAGGGGCTCCCTTCTTAATGGTCAAATTTGAAAGTGAAGACACCTTTGTCTTCAGTGAATAAGTTTTCTAGAAAGATATTGTGCTAGTTTGTTAATTAGAGAAATGTAAAAATAAAATATTGTAGATGGAGCCAGCATCTCATAGCCTTTGCCCACCTGTTCTCCATTTGTGCCTGTTACAGTTAGTAAGAAAACAGCAGTGCTCAGCTTAGAGACAAGGTGATCACCATTTTTTGTTTGTTTGTTTCCACAAGACATTTAGCATGCTGCTAGCACCACTGCTTATTTTAGGAGAATATTTACTAATTGTTCCCATTAGTTAGTGCAGTGCTTTTAAACTCAAGTATGTGCTATGGAAAAATAGTAAACAACTTGTGAGGCTTCAGTATCCATCTGTGCCAAACAAGACTGGATCAAAGGGGCTGATTTGGTGAGCAAGATGGGACTAAATTCGTAAATCATCAATTAGTTGTGTATCGCCAGAAAGTAGTGCCCCAACTACTGCTTTAACTTACTCTGACTTGAATGGAAACTATTGTTATAAACAAATAATAGGTTTTCAGTAATGATTTGTATAAAAGCTAAACTAATTCTGGGAATAGCTCACAGGGCAAAGATCAGACCCCCAGCCTCCAGTTCGGACCTTTGCTTTGCATTACAAGTTTAGCACTTCTGTTGTACCCAGTAGTGCCACAGACTTACAGGGTTCGACCACTGTTGTCGCAAATATTAAGAGAAATGCAGTTATGTATTGGAACAGTATATTTCAGCCTCTGATCATCATGTTTCTTTTTCTTCCTTTTTCCCAATAAGTCTTTGAGGTGCTGTCACTGGGGAAAAAGGTGAATGTTTGCAAAGAGTAGTAAAATGCGTGCTATTGGTATCTGAAGAAAGCTGTTTTTGAACAGCTGCTTTGTAACTTGGTTTTACACAGAGCTTCCATAATTTACCTCAGATTAAAACCACTACATTGTAAGGTTTCACCATGACCTTAAGGAAAAGATTAGTTTTAATGCCTGCTTTAAAAATCCTTTCTGTATTCAGCCCCTGGAGGAAGATGAAGGGCCCCATGAAAGAAGTGATGCATTAAAAGAGGTAAGGGTAAGATTTTTTATATCCATAAGCTACTCTAAGCAACACAGGTCTAACACCTCAGTTATCCAACAGCCAAAAGCCCTGAAGCTTAAGAAGCCACATTAAAACTTTGAATGTAAATATATACTATGCAACTTGTGACAGCTGCATGCTATTGTGTAGCTGTAGTTATACTATTCCCCTTAAAAACCTGATTTAACATGAGCTCGTAATAAGTGCAAAATACAATGTGATATATAGCTCCCTTTGGAATATTTTTTTAAGGAGCTTGTCCCTGCAGGCATACAGTGCATCATTACAATCATTTCACTCAACAAATTTGTTTGAAGAGAGAAAGGGAAGTAGTAGAGGGAGAGGGCTGAAGCCTTCATCTCCTGCCAGTTCCCCACTGGTTTTCAGTGTCAGACTGTATACCAATTCAGCTTTAGGTGAGCTCAAGTTTATAGTGCTTGTTTTTTTGTTTTTGTTTTTTTTTTTTTCCAGTGGGATGCTGGTGTTAGCTTACCACAGCATTTGTGCATGCCCCCAGTGTTTTAGACAGATGCCAATTCATTCCTAGCTAAGTATGAAACATAATAATAGGCTGAGTAGCTAGAGAGCAATAAATGTTTCATAGGGTATCGCTACTGCTTTTTTTTTTGTGGAGCTGACTAATTTTAACTAACTTAGCATTCTGATTTACCCAAAACAACTTTCCTGTTTCAAGGTTGATCTAAATATTATCTGTCTGAATTATTACTTGCTCTTCTTAGATTATGGAAATTGATATCGCAACAAGGTTGGATTCTGCTAATAATGACAGACTTACAGCCCTGAAAGCTGTTACAAACTTTGGTATGCCTATGGAAGAGTTTGATTCTGAGGGTAAGTTAGCTTGGTACTTGTAATTTTGATATGTGTCTTTAACTTTTAATGAAAGGTAGTTAATGTTCTCAATCTCTTTGCATAGTCAGCCTTACTGTATTTTATATCATAATGTAAGTAAAGGTACCCTCTTACTTAGTCAGGACTTTTCTTCAATAAACAGAAGCTGAAATCTTCCAGAGGAAACTTGATGAAACAACAAAGCTTCTGAGAGAACTTCAGGATGCTCAAAATGAACGTCTAAGTACAAAACCACCCCCTAATATGATTTGTCTTCTGGGCCCATCTTACAGAGAGATGCACTTGGGTAAATATACTTTTTCTGCTCATTCTTGCATAATTGATGAAGTCCCAACTTGAATTAAGGCTGAGTTTTAACCGAGTGGAATCTGTGTTCTATTTGATGTAGTAGGTGAATTTATTTTCTATTTTTTTGTATGGAAAGCCATGTGGAGGTTTTGAACAGTAACTAGAAGTAACTGAACTACCCTAAAATTATAGTTTTCTCGATGCCACAGGGCAGATGATAGCCAAGCACCTCTAACCTCCATGATTTTTTTCAATGTCTTTGACCAGATCAGATGTCGCTTATGTTTTACCAAGTTTTTACTGTAAGGATAATTTTATTCCATGTTTGGTATATTTTATTATGATAATTAATAGCAATCACTTATTCTTTAATTCTCTGAGCAAAGCTCCTTGTCCCACTGGTCAGTTATACAGCCTGTGGTAATGGCAGCCTTCTGTGTTAGGACTATGCAAAGAGGGCGTTCTGCAAGTAAAGCTAAACTGTGCAGTATCAGCTACAGTGTACATGATCTGAAATAGCCAGCTCACAGAGAAAAGGTAAAGGTAAGAAATATGTGTATGTACAGTCTGTAAGTACATCCCCTTATCTTTTTTTTTTTAGCGGAGAGAGTAACCAACAATCTGAAGGAACTGGCACAACAAGTGACTCCAGGTGACATTGTTAGTACATACGGAATCCGGAAAGCAATGGGCATTTCAATTCCTTTACCTGATACAGAAGACAGTGGGGTAGATTTGAGAGATGGTGAGTATCCAAAACTGTTATGTAGCATCTGTACAATTAAAACAAAACCGCATCCGCAAATCATTAGAATGGCTTGTGGTGCAACTTCTATAGTTCCAGCTTTCGGTTATTCTCCGCTTTTAAAAATTGTGTTTAATGGAAAATTCCTGTGCTTGGTCTCAGTCCAAAACTGATCTTTTGGATATATGGAACTTTGGTTCAACTACTCAAAATAGTTATTTTATCATTCATCTTAAATCACTGCCAAATTTTAAAGCTTGGCACTCCATTAAATTCTAGTTTTTCCATTTAAAGTGAAGTTACAAGAGAAGAGTTAAAATTACTCACTTGCTAAAATGAGGACATCTTGGTTCCTTTTTTGCCAGGCTTTTAGCTGTGCTCTCCTTTTGCTTACTTCGGCCAGCCGTAGTGCTTTTCTAGTTGACAGCATCAACTCATTTAATCCAGCAAGAAGTAACTACTGGTTTCGCTGGATTAGGAGTCTGGTCAGTGGAAAATATGAGTGCCAGAATCAGATCTCCCCCTTGTGGCAGTGGCTTAATAGGTCACAAACTATGAAAGCATACCTAGAATTTGTACTCAGTTTATAAGGCAGGTAAGAATTTAGTTTCAAGGAATATAATTCCCAACAAATTTACTCAAGTTGTGGCTTATAAAAGGCTTTAGTTATGATGTTATTTAATAAGAACTAGATTGCTTCAGTAACTTATTGTCAAGGAAACTAAGAAATCTCAAACAATTACTGAGTAGTTTAGTTTTCATAGTAGTGTACTGCAAGAGAGGCTATGTAACAAATACAACTGAAAAAAATCTCTTGAACTAACAGAACACACCGTTAACTCAGGACTGCCTACACAAATAGTGAGTGACTGAGAAGTACTATGTTGTCTGTGCACTTCTGTCATTGTGATAAACATGCTAATTGTCCTGCCATCTATTGTGAACTTTCAGAGTTTCAAGAACCTAAAAAGACTGTCACCATCACTGAAAACGAATGTGGTCCAGTTACAGTCTGAAGCTTCAGTTAAGTTTACAGGTGTTTGTTTGATTCTGTTTAAGAACCAGATAAACGTCCTTCAGGTGCATTCACTGGGCATGTGTATATTGTGTTTTAAAGAAACTACTTTTGTTTATTAAATTTTGGAACCGATGATTCTTGAAATTGAGTTGTTTGTATTAGAATTCTACTACATAAATGCACTCACTATTCTTTTGCCATTCTTTAATATTTTATAGGACTTCTGCTGCATTTAAATTCTCCTTCCATTATTAAATGTCTGGAAAAGTCAAATATGTGAAAATAAGCCTATATATGGTGCAAATACTCAACCACAAATTTCCAAATGTGATATGTAGACTGTGGAGCTGAATCTGGCTGAGGCAAAAATAATTAGTATCTGAACATGAAAGTTTGCCTATTCAAAATAACTCTGCAACAGGCAGTGTTAGGTATTTTTAATCGTTGACTATTACCCTGTAGTATTTACTCACGTTAAGATTCCAGTATTACTTTGGACTTTACAGCAATGACATGCAGTAGTTCATCTCCATCTGACTAGCAATTTATAATGTGTGAAGTGGCATGAAACAGAAATGAAGAGGTAACTTAAAGGTAAAGCAGAATAACAAATTCCAGTTTTAATCTCCAGTCTTACGGCCAATGTAACCTTTATAATTCTTTTCCTCATGTTTCTCCTCTATAAAAAGGAGCTGCAGAGGTGTTTGTCTGCTTTGTTTTTTTTAAACTTCCACAATTCTTAAAATTCATTCCTAAAAAGGTTGAACCGTCAGCCTGAATACTTGCCAGTAGTTTCAATTGTCACAAAATGTTTTTATTATTAAAACAGTCACTTGGGTTTTCTTCCACAGCAGTGGATAATTGTAGCTGATTACCATGACATACCCAAGGGAGTGAATTTTTCCATTAATATTTAAAATTATTTTCATGCTATAAGAGAAGACAAGATGTAAAGCAACAGTACCACCCAAATCATTGTTGGCTCAGTTTTTAGCAACTAATTTCCCATCACTTACCTTTCATATAGTGCAGCAGGAGGCCACAGATGGCAGAAAACAGCACTGACATACTTCAGCTGTTGTATCTCAGTATGTATTTTCTACTTATATAAATTCTCATAAATATACATATTAAACTCAGTTTGCAACTAAAAACAATCTTACTAACTCTATAGGGGGTGTAAGAAATACAGCTCCTGTTCATGGGTATCACAGAATCACAGGGGACCTCAAGAGATGATTGAGTCCAAGCCCCTGCTAAAGCAGGTTCCCTGCAGCAGGCTGCACAGGTAGGTGGCCAGCCGGGTCTTGAATATCTCCAGGGAAGGAGCCCCCAGCACCTCTCTGGGCAGCCTGTTCCAGTGCTCCATCACCCTTACCGTAAAGAAGTTCTTCCACATTTTTGTATGAAACTTCCTATCTTCACGTTTTAGGCCACTGCTCCTTGTCCTATCCCTACACACCACTGAGAAGAGCCTGGGCTCATCCATTTGCCTCCCTTCAAAGTAACTGCGAAAACAAACAAGTTTCAGGAAATTGTTTATTTAATAATAAAAACAAAAGTTTGTTCTTTAAAATAAATTGTTAATTCCAAACATTATTAGCTCTTCATATTAGACACAGAGTCATTTTCGTAGTTCAAAAAACAATAATGCTGTAAGGATTTTCTAACAAGATTACTTTCTCAGTCTTAAGTTCACAGTTCTCTTGAGATTCACAAACAGTTGTCTTTTAAATTGAACTTTTTCTGTAGTTGAATATAGTTTTCTTACTATAGTATACAATTTCTACAGTATACAAATCCATTTCTAACAAGAAGTTAGTCATCCTCAGCTATAAACCCCTTTTTCTTTACATAGTTCTGTTACCCAAACTAAAATTCAGTGAGCGGTACACAATGTCCTTTTAAAACAACAACAACCAACTTACTAATTCCAGTTGAAAAGCAACAGCTTTCTATACCACTTCTGTAAAAGAGGTAAGGGTATGGCCAAGCAAGTCACTAGCCTGACGGGCGATAACAATGTAAACAAAAGCATTTCAAAATGCTGTTAGTGACAGCCAATGGTTTTCCATAGATAACTTACATCTACATTCTACTAGTTCTTTGAACTTTAGAGCCAGCTCTAGCTATAGGCACGATGCACTTTTCAGAATATATTAACAAGGCAAATAGCCACTTCACCTAACTACTATGTCATGAAAGACTGCTGAGTCTTTCACACATGCATGGTCCTTATAAAACAATAAATAAATATCTCAAAACAAATGCTTGTTGAGCATCTGGTATTACAAACACACATTGTACAAGAGTAGCAAAAGCTCTTTGAGAGTTTATTCTATTACAACACTGACCTGATACTGAGAAGACAGCAAGTACGAGGCTTCCATCCTCAGCAGAGTCCATACATGAGCCAGACAACCTCAAACTAAGGTTTTCTAACATGCTATTTTCTGTTGGAGAATTCCTACAAACATAGCTTTGACCTACCCAATTGACAAAGGCTGTAAGTACAATTTTTAATCCACAGTTGGACAATATTTAGATTTGTTTCTGTCTTGAAACATAGTCACTTCATCTCCTAAAGAAATTACACAGTAATTAGAAAGTGGCAGTAATGTATATGACTGCTTGTTAAAAACTTTTCCAGCATAATTTAGTACTAACCCTCAAAATTAGTAAATGCTGCTTTGTTTGTAAAAGAGTAAGGCTTAACAAAGCAGATGTTGCATTTATTAATCACTGTGCTGTTAGTCATACTCCATGGGGTACGAAGGGATAAAGGGAGAATGTGGCCTTAGTTAATACATATATTTTAGGCACAAGATCTCATCATTAGAAAAAATGGTCATCTTCACCAACAGAAAATAGATCAACTGTGAATAGAAAAAGGCTGAATTTAGATTTTGCCTAAACTATTAACACCTTAAAAACTTTACAAACCAACTTACAGCAAGCCAGTTTCTGTGATCATCTTACCAACGTGCTAAGCCTACTTTTCAGTATTGAGGCTCTGCTGAAACATTTCCATTATGAATATGTTTTTCCACATATCCTTTTGTAATCTTCAAAACCAAACTGTTTTGTAAACTGCGTTGCCTTTAAAAGTAATATAAACCAGCAAGAAGCCAGTCAAACTGAAGAAGCAAAAATAGAAAAAAACTAAAAAAGAAAACCCATCTCAGCTGCAGCGCTGTTTATACAGTATCTGCTACTGTTTCCAATACTATTTTATTAGATCTGTTTTTCAGTTTCCAAACAATTCAAAACAGATTATTTTCTTCTATAAAAACATTGACGGATGCAGTCAGGATGCAGAATTCCGGCTGGATGTCAGTGCAAGAAGCTGGCACCAGAGTGTGTAACCAAGCATTCAGCACAAACTGCGTTAGGTATGGTTTTTTTTTAAATTTCAAGCCAGATTTTTAAAGACCATCCTCCTATATGACTGTACAATATCTGCATGCAGGTGCTAAATACAGAGGCACATAAACACGAAGGACAACATACACACTGTAAACACCCTGAACTAGATGAAAGATTTCTGAACAGCTGCTGGTCAGGAAAATATTTGCATAATACACGATACTGCTGTGGAGGAGGATAAGATAACGAAGTAGTAATCCAAATCTGTGCAACTCCTTTTTTTTTTCCACCCCCAGAGGCGCTCAGCTCGGAGCTTGCTTGTACTTCTCTTTCCATTATTCAGCCGTCTTCTGCCATGACGTTTGTTTTGCATTAACAGCAGGATATGCGGTGCCTGGAGTATCATCTCAATATGTCTGTGACAAATGCAGTACTGTGTGCAAGTGTGACAAAAAATGAAGCAGTGGAATATTTTAACGTGGTAAGGAGTTCAGCGGTGCTTCCACGTGGTTTATTACTGGAGCTGTTAGACTCTCACAGTGCAAGTAAAGAAAGGAACTAACTGAAAATGCTTCACGATGATTCCAGGTAAATCCTGAAAACGTTTCAGGAAAAGGCAGTCGTTTTCAGACTGGTGGTTACATGTCTGCTAGGAACTTTTCAGAGCTTCTTTCAGAAATAAAAAAAAAATAAAAAAATAAACACCAAAAACACACACATTCTCCTATCTTTCCATGCAGAAGAAATATGAATACTATGTATATCTTTTTAGAATAATCTCCTTCACATAAGGAGGGAAGTTCTAAGTCTTCATAGAAGGGAGGCAGTTCAAAGTCTACTCTCATTAACTTTGTCTTAGCCTCAGTTCAGTCCAATACCTTGGAATTTGGCCGTCTCGGTGCAAACAAAGTAAGTCCTCAGTTCTCCCTTTCCTTTGACATTAATGAGTCCCCTACATTCACACGAATATCCCAGGTCCTGTAGTATTCTACTCGTTTCTTCTGTGACCTTTGTGTGAAAAGAATTAGAAAACTCCTTTGAAATACTACAGATTACTCAAAGAAAAAAATCCATAACCAATTCGAAATAATTTCTTATACTTTTCCAAGGCTTATACGTTTCTTTACCTGGATTTTTCCAAGCTCCCCTGTACTCTCCATTCTGCTGGCAACATTAACGGTGTTGCCCCAGATGTCATATTGAGGCTTCCGGGCACCAATTACACCAGCTATCACAGGACCATGATTTATCCCTGTATAAATAAATGCAGGTGTCTTTACTGAAGTAGAAAGTTACATGGTATCTACCTTCATTATTAGCTATAAATTACCAGTCTCATGGAAAGACAAAAATGGAAAAGAGCACCACACTAACCCTGCTACACCTTCCTAACAGTATCACCACTGTTCTAGTACCAAGTAGTACTTAGGCTTGGGAGATATGAAATTACTTATTCACTGTATAATGGAAAGTCCAAGAGCGAGCTAGGGTAGCGCTCATGCCAAAGCAGAACTTCTAGTCTTAATGTATAGAAAAAAACACTTGTGTGATGATAACACTGTCATTGTTTAATGATGGGCTACTCTTCACCTGTACCTGTAGTTTTCTCCAAACTGATCCAAGCTGCAGTCTTCCTATTGCTTCTTCCAGTGATTAGAAAAAGCCATTCCTCAATTAGCTTGGCATATTAAAAGATCTAGACCAGAGAACACTACCTTCAACTGGTCAGCATTTTATAATCACCTAAATAGTGCTTTCAGTGTTAAGTACGGCTCCATAACACTCAATTCGCCTAAGTCACTGTACTTCATTTTTTATGAAGATGAAAAGTTTGTGCTCTTGACAGCTTACCAATACGTAATCGGAAGTTGTTAAAGGAATGTCGGTTGATGCCATCTAGTTTACTCATCAAGGCAATTCCATATTCCACCATAATCCCAATGTGTGCATGTTGTCTCTCCTTATCCTACACGGTTTATAACATATATTAATCATCTGATAACAACATAGGTGGTTGAGGATTGAGGTTGAGCATTGAGGCTACTATTCCAAAACAGTATAATAGTGCATAAAGTAGATAAGGGTAAGGCCACGGAATAAAATGGCAGTTCAACATATATTCAAAATTGATTAAATTCAATCGGTATGGCTCGTTACAATCAATTTACCTATCTCTTTTTGGATTCCACATTTAATGTACATGCTTTATATATACACAGCAGCTACCTGCATCCTAATGTCATGCATAATCCTGCCACAGTGGAAGTGAGCCTGAATATAGAAAAAACTGCTGCTAATTCTTGTGGGTTGTAGAATGTTTCAGATTCAGCTCTAATGTGGCACTATAGAAGTGTCTTTTTGTGCAAGTTCTCAGGTATCATAAAAAGCTTCCTGTCAAATTCTGAGATGGCCATTTCTCTGGCAGCCATTCTTCTACTAATTTATCACTGGAGCTATTGTTATGCCTCTAGAAATGTTAAGCTACAGTAATCAGAGAGAAAATATGTAAGAAGTATAACCAGGGTTACAGTCTTAATGCTCGCTTAGAAAACAGTAAATGTGAGACGATAGCTTATGTGACCTTTTCCCACATTTCAGAAAGCCGCTCTTGGTAATTTACTTTTTCCATGACATTTTCTTCTGTTACTTTGAAATGCACATGCAGACGTGGTAACCTCATAAAACACACAGAACACTGAAGGTGGATTTCAGAGAAAACTCACCTGGTTGTTCTCTTGGCCTGGCGTGACACTGAGGCCAGCTGCTGCCATATAAGTGCTTCCAATTGTTTTTATTTTTTCAACACCACTGAATTTAGGTTTCAACAAGAGCTGTTAAGGTAAGGAAAACAGAGACGGAGACTTTAATAGCATATTTCAGTGTCTGCAATACGTATCTCTAGGAACACTATCACCACATGAGCATTAGATAGGAAAGCACTGAGTATTCATTTCATTATCTTGCTCTAAGCGTTCACATAATAAAAGTACTGAAATTCACTACTTTCAAGCCATATTACTGATGAATTAGATGATCCCATCAGATGGAATATATTTTATTTCCAAGATTGCTAGGCTGAACTCAAAATGTTAGTTCAGCCTAAAGGTGTTTTTTCTCCCTCCACTGCTCACAAATCTAGTGAAACATTTTACAGTAAATATGTAATCCAATGCACTTTAGCCAAAACCTTAATTACCTCATCAAAATCAGCAATGATTTCATTTAACAGTCGCAAGCATTCCAGACCTTCTTTATTGACATCGCATTCAGTATAAAACACCTTAAAATCTGGCACTGATGCAAACATGACACAGACACAGTCATAAGATTGATGGTACCAGTCCTACAGGAAAAGAGTATAATCACACATTGTCAGCAGCTGACTTTCACCACAGGAATTCAAAACCATGATTATTGTTTGCAACCAGTAATCAAACTACAGCTTTCCTATGAAGCTACATTACTTTACAATGGGCGTGTCCAATTTCAAGAGAAATGTTAACGAAGTTGATTTGCCTACAATCTGCTTATCTCCAAGATTCTAATCTGTTCTAGACCGTGCCTGTCTTCTCCCACTCAGCATGGCTATAAAATCAGCAGTATTTATTCTGATAACACGTTGGCAAAATCAGAAGGATGACTTTGAAAAATCATTAATGATCAACTTTTCTCATGGGGGTTGCTAGCACAGAGATACTAGCTGTTGCTGGACTGACTTGGTTAGAAAGAAATTGTGTTTTCTCCAGTAAAATATGATCCTTAGAAAGCAGTAAATCAGCGTTAACTATTTGCCAAACTCAAACTGTGTCCCAAAGCTAAGCAACCAGATCTGAACAGATTTCAGACCGACACTAAAATTTGCATTTTTTTGAGCCCTCATGGATAGCAGATTAGATTTACAAAGGGACACAAGCAAGATGGAAAATAGTGCAGAACCTGGTAATTTTCTGTGTGCTTGTTAGCCTGATGTTCTGTGCCACAGACACAATTTACTGTCATTCATATAGTAGAGACTAAACCTACCTCATTTCGCTTCTCACCAATGAAATAGGCAGCAACATGTGCTGGAAGTACATTTTCCAGCAAAAGCCTGTTGACATTCTCCATCGTTTCAAACTGTTCGTGTTCTTTTTTAAACTTATTCTTCCACAGACAATCCAGTCGACAGTAATAGTCAATCTGCAAAAGAATCCAATATGATAAATTAGATAAATACATATAATATCTTGCTGAAACATATATTAGTCAAATTATTCCAAAAGTGCAGAGGCAATAATGCTTCTTTAAGACCTTTTGAACCTAAACCGTTCTGAACAGTATGCTTCAAAAATGAAGGTCAGAAAAATAAGAAGCAGTCACTATGAATAAATGCCATTCAGGTAGCATCAGGTGTATAAAAAAATGATATTTTATTAATAGTGATTGTTTTTATCTTTAATTACTACCTTGATTTGGGATAATTATATTTAAATATAGATGGATCCAAACTGGAGGAATTTCAAGAAGTTATGACTAATACAAATACTATTGAAAAGAGTAAAAATGTTCCTGCCTTTTAACAGTATTTTTTTTTTGCATTATCTACAGTTAAGTACAAGAAAAGAATTTATACACACACACATGTACATTTACATTTTATTTAAATTAACTGGCTGCAAGTAGAACAGAACTAAGCTCTTGCTTTTTCAATACATACCTGTTTTGCAAGTAATATTAGGGTTATGTAAAACAGAACCAGGTAAATATTAATCATTATTCTTGGCTCTTCAATAAAAAGCCTGTAAACAAGAAAGCAATACAAAATCCTCTGTATTAATCCTATGATTAAGAGTTGCTTTTGGGGTGGGGAGGGCAATAGAAAGCATACACACGTATATATATCACCAGTATCATTGTTCATTTTTGCCAATGGCTGTCTGGTTATGTCATTATCTGATAATGAAGAAAGATTACCATTCAGTTCAGTATGTGAACCGTTCAACTCAGCAACAAAACAATGCTGAAACTTTGTTAATTATTGTAAGGAGATATTCCCCATACTGTCCTACAGAAAACACAGCCAACAAAGCCTTCAAATACAAAAACAAAACTTTCTTATTTGTGGAAGGGAAGCTGATAACAAATGAAAATCTGAATTACTAAAAAGTCAGCCATTGAATTCCTCCATGGAAATCTGAGAGGCATTCATATTTTTTAGTAAAATCAGTTCCTCATTACATTATGAATTTTCAATAACGTGTCAAATAAAATTCTCATGCTATGAATAGTCTGGGATTACAAGGCTAAGAGCTCATTTAGGCTTTTTGAAACTGTACAGGAAGTCACAGTTGGTATCTGCAAAATAAATGTATTCTAATCATCAACTATGAGAATATGCTGAAAATTTGAGAAACAGACTTGCAAGTGAACAGTAAAAGCTTTCCACGTATTTTTATAGTTTCTTCAGTTAGATCAGGGCATTTCTGTGTCATTAGGGTTAGGCTTTAGCAAAAAGCTTTATAATGTCTGATTCACGCAATTTTGATATTTTAATATTATAGCTAGTATACCAAAATCTAACATCTCCTTTTAATGGAACATTATTGTTAATAAGAAATTTTCAACCACACCTGGTCATGTTGACAGAGTCACTCATGTTTCTGGATGGAAGGGTATTGAAAATGATGAGGTATATAGCTACAGCAATGGACAGGAGGAGAACTTTGAGTTCGAAGCTCATTTGAAGAAATACCGAGCAAGCAATGAACGCCAAAATGCAGCAATAGGCGTAATACTGTAAAAGAAGAAATTAAATGCAGTTGCATTATTCAGGCTTTATGCTGCATAAGGCTTTCAAACATAGCAAATGCTCTAAGTTCACGACCATCTAAGTTTAAACAAAAGAAATTATAATCACTAAATACAATTAAACCTTTATTCTTAATTGAACTCTAGTCCAGAATTTAACACTTTTCCTAGCTACTGCTTTTTTAATTTGTCAAAGACAAATGTTTAAACAAAAAGCATCATATGCCAATATGAGCAGGATCAGATTAAAACTAAAGAGTGTTGAAAATTTATCTCCTGAAGACTATTAATTACTTATTATGAGTTCAGGAATAACTTAAAGCAGCTTTATAGTCCAACAAACTGGCTCCGAAGCAGGAACTCCAGAATTCTGGTCCCACTGTTCATAGTGCTCCCTTTGTTACCTTAAGCTGATATTACATTCTCATCTCTCTCTTTAAACCAAAAAAAAATTACAAAGCCATACTTTCTTCATCACGGCAACAGCAACTGAAACATCTTGACTTCATTAAGAACTTTGCTGCTGCTAGGCACCTAGAAAAGCTGTTTTTTAGAGCAACAAAACCTGACAGTTGTCAAACATAAATACAGTATTCAAAGATCTGGGCTTTAAAATAAAATGTATAATTACTTACAGTTTCCTCAACGAAGTATTCAGTTGTGTTTTCAGATGACTGATTTACAAACATGCAAGGACAGAAAATTACAAAATTAGATGAGTACGATCTGCAGTAAATGCGTGTAACTTATCTGTTCAATCAAGGGGTCCTCACCCATGGCTTAAAAACACGTTCAGAATGTAAAGGAGTGGCCAGGTGACAAAGGAGCATCCCACAGACTTGACTGATCTCTATTTAGAGTGCTGTTTTGAAGTTAAAGAGCTAAAAAAGTATTAAATCCTTAGAAATAATCCTTTTGTCTAGTTATCAAGTGCTGCATCTAACTATCCCTGATACAAACACTAGGGAACAGCTTCCAAAAGTGGAGAGTCACCAAAGCAAGCTAAGGCTTTGGGCTAATCCACCAGTATCTGAGACTTCTGAAAATCCCTAGGAGATGCAGAGTCGAGTCACAGTTAATGACAGAAAACACTGCAAGAACTGCCTTGTGGAAGTATTAATCTTTGAGTTCAATGACTTAATTCTATTTTTATAAAAACACAGAAATGTATAAAAATACTGCATCTATTTATATTATACACACCATCCACACCTAATTTCTTTTTACCTTAGAAATGAAAACATAACTCACATTGGCAGTGCCATTCAAGTCATTTGATCCAGTAAAGTTCGCAGCATTGTTCTTTTCAGTAGTCTCATTTATTAGCAAGAAAAAAAGACAAATCCACAGAAATCAGTTAGCTGGCAGTCATTTAAGTGTCTTCTCTCCACACGTTATACAGTTAGCCCTTATCTGGTTGCCCCTTCAGTGCTACTACAATATAAGTGTTAAAGTTTCATGATATCCCCTATATGCTGGAAGGTTAAAATTGCCAAGTTTTTACCTTTTTTCATTTATTTGGGGGTGAAGCTTCCTGTTACAGCTCAGCTAATCCAGCAGCTAACTGGCACACTGCCTTTCTCGCCAGCCTCACAGCTGCTGTTCCTGTTCTCCTTTGGGCTGTCTGGCAGCGTTCACATGACACCGCTGTGAGTCAGTTCAAGGACCTAAGCCAGCAGAAACACAGCCCTACAAAAGCTGCAGAGCAGCTTTCAGAATAAACTCCCCATGGAATCAGGAGAACGATAAACTGAGAACGTGGGATAGGAAATACATCACTTTTAATAGCTAGCTACCAGAGAGGTTTAACTGTTAACTTGATGTCAAATAATGCTTGTTAAAACTACAAAAAAACAAATCGCATGGTCTTCAGCACAAGGTAGCACCAAAAAATAAGTTTTTCAGATGCGTGTATTCCAGGTGAAATGCAATACACAACTACAGTTAATAGATGGATTCTGTTTGCATCAAGTCCAGCAGTAACTACCTGCAATGTCTGTGTTCTACCCACTACAGGCACTTAAACCTGCATTAAAAACCAGAAGACAATCCTAGTGCTGATAGTCATAATCAATGGTAATTATAAATGGCATCTAGGAAACAAGAAAAGGTGGTGTAAAATAGGTCTCAGATCTACAGTTTTAGTGGATTTTTTTTTCCTTTGAATTCTTTTACTTCGCATGGTGCATTATCCACCTGTAAGTCAACTCAGGTGGGAACTGGACAGCAGGAGGGAAAAAAGCAAGAGCCAAGCACTTCAAGAAAAGAATACAGAATGTTGCTGAAAGTATGGTCACAGAATAAAGATAACGTGATTACTTACCAAGTTAAAAATGGCTATAATCAACAAGGCACCTATAGTGATGACTGCTAAAGGAAGCCTAAGTAAAGGCATTGTTTCCACTTTTTCTGAGATAGTGCAAAGACGGCGCAGGAAAGGCCACCTTTCTGAGCAGCACTTCTGTTAAAAAAAGAAAAGAAAAGTTTCAGTGACCTGGACAACACGAGGGAAGAAATATTCGTAAATTTAAAAATCCTTTGTGCGTGCATGAGAGAGTAAAGACTCTGTGATGAAATCCTAATTTATCACTCTGAATCTAGAAATTCAGGTTCAATGCCTACTACCTCAGATTCCACGCTTGAAAAGTGAGAAAATGCTTTCTCATTTCAGAGATACTGGGTGATTAATTTTTTTTTTAATTTCTGCTATAAAAATGCAAAGTTAGGATCTGATTGAAAGGGCTTGAGAAATTTTAGTAACAACATAATGACAGCCTACACTGTATTTTTTATTCAGTTACAATATTTTATTGTATCTACATTTGTAGATGTAATAGCCTCCATTTGTTGTTACAGAGAAAAACCATCTAGCAAAGCATATGCTTTAAGAGACTGCAAAGATTGTTCAAGGTGCTACAACCAAACATTCCCAGTGTATAACTCAAGCCTGACTGTAACATTACAATTTTTTTTTCTCCATCAGTTTTTACATATGTAGAAACCATACATGCATACCTACACATGCACATACCTCTCTTTCTACATAGACATACGCACACATACACATAAAATCCATCCACCTGTATAAAAGTTGCGTGTATGTAAAAGCCATGCACGTTATCTAACTGTATTTCTAAGTTAATAATGAAATTTTACATGTACAAAGTGCGCTTTTTTTTCTCCTTTTGCTTTTACACAGCTTGAACCTGACTCTGCAAGAGAGTATTTCTGCAGCAGCTTTGCTGGGAGCCCACCATTGCCACGGCAGTAATATAAGGGATGGTCTCAACAAACTCAAAAAGCGCTCTCACCGTTGGGCTAGTCCAACAAAGACATTCTGAGCGTAAGGAGCTCTCTAAAATCCTTTCCAGCCCTCAGCCTCCAGACAGTTCTTGGAGAGGAGAAGGTGCTTTTTACATTGGGTAGTTGAACTCTATGTCACTACAGGCTGTTTTAAGTATTTTATGACAGTAAGTGCATACATTTAATTATGCAAAGAAAAAAAAAGATGTAAAGGTGAATTTGGAATTCTAACAGCTAGGAAATTGTTGCCGACATGTTATTCATATGTTTTTAATTTTCATAGGGCATTGCAAACAATTATGAAAACTAATTCAAGCTTTATTTTGCTTTTAATATTGTTTCCAGTATAGAAACCTCAGGATTTACTGCCAAAATTACTAATAATGACAGAGAAATGAATGTAAATAAGAAAACAACTCCACCACACAAGCGTTAATAACTTTCTCCTCCCTCTTAGCCACCCATTTTGGTACTCAAATTATTCTTTCTTAAATTACTATTATAAGTAATAACTTCCAAACATGGCAATCCATTTCAGGCAGTAAAATCCTCTAGTAACCTGAGGTCCTATGCTGCTGTAGCTCCAATTGAAACCATAACCCTGAAGGACAGACTGAACTGCTAAATCACATCCATCCACTCTTTTTATACTTACCATACATTTCTCAGCAAAGCACACAAACAAAATAAGTACAATGATGACTGCAACAATGCCAAAGGAAATTCCTAGTTTTGCAGTTCTAAACAGAAGAGAAAGCGTTTAAACAAACCAGAGTTAAATGAAAATATTCAAACTGTACTTCAGACTAATGTTTCCTAACAGTGTTTCTCAAAATTTGAATAGACTTTTTTTCCTTCTAATGGCAGTGGATGACCAAATTGTTCAAGTTATTGCTGCTGTGTTGCAGAAATGCAACTAAATTATTCTCCTCCCTCACTGAGGGCCTGAGCTATTACCCTCATGCATAAATCACATGGAAATTGCACTCCAATAGCCATGAAAAAGAAACACCTATGCTATAAACTTCAGAAACATCAAACATCTGCTTACTTGGAAGTATGAGAATAAATTGGAATTTCCTTCCTTGCAGCTCTACAGAAAAAAAGGAGCACTGAGCACCTTTTTACCAGCTAATCCCACTGTTCTATTCCTCACTCAGTCAACATTCTTACAGCCAACTGTTATAAAAAAACTAATCTTCAATCACCTGGTCATCTCCTTGTGTATACTGATCAGTCACACAGATTATTTAAGAAATATCTATATTTTACCTTCACAGTGATATCTGGGCTCATATCCCAACAACACAAATGTACCCTTTTATTAAGTGTTAAATTACTCCTAAGAGGTGTATCCCTCAGGAGCTCCAGAAGACTTCAAAAAGTTTCATGCACATGAGTTTCATTTTAGCTGTTGGTTAATTTGAAATATAAATTATCAAAATACTGGCACTTACTTGGGCATTACAAACACTTGTATCAGAAAAATACAGAAGAACACAAAACTTGCACACGCAAAGTAACTCTTCAGTTTTAGAATAGTAATGGTGCGATACTGAAACACAGATTTTAACAAATCAGATTATAAAGAATGTTACCTTTTTAAAAAATGCTATAGCATTTTTGTGATTACATATATATAGAAGCTTACACTGCACTATTCAAAACATACACAGAACTGAAAAACAACACAAGAAAGTCACTTGAACATCTGTCAATATATACCAGCCCAGATCAAAGGATAATTTGTAACCTAGAGGGAAATCCACCACCCATTATGTAAACCAGAATTTCACAGGTGCATGTGATCAAAATCCTTATAAAAAAAGGACATACACAGAAGTAAATCCAGTAAATCCAAATGTGTGTGTGTGCGTAAGCATATATATACATACACACTACATACTGGTGCTATATATATATACATACATATGCATGAGAAACTATGCACAGTGCATCACAGCACAGCAAATTTAGGAACCTAACAAATAACAGTATTACACTTGCAATGAAACAAGCACAGAAAGTATTTTCATTATGGAGGCAGTAGTTATATTTTTTAAATTCTCATTACTTTTGAAAGTTCTTCACATAGTAATATCAGCCCAACTCCAACGAGTTAAGTTTAAGTTGCCAACTTCAACGAATCATGAGACCAGCCTTCCATTAGTTATCAAAACCCTCTCTGGGTGTGCAGTCATCTCCAGAATCCAGTTCAAGAATGAAAACACAGTTTTAAGTAAACTATTTTGCTGCTCTGAAGTACAAATCAAAGACCAAAAACTAATATTTTGCTCTTACCAACCTCTTTTTCAAGACCAGGTTCTGCAAATATCAGTGAAAATCCACAGAAGTCGTCAGATTTGCCACACCAAGGGCTGCATGCACAGAGATACACGTGTTAGAGAATGTATGGAACAGCCCAAGGAAGGATGCAAAAGCACTGTAGTTACAGCTCTACAGTACACAGGATGATGGTGCCATGGATCTATACACGTTTGACAGCTCTGAAAAGTCTTTATAGGGTGACCCACGAGCTGCTAAGTTTTTATGTTGTTGACAGGCAGATCCAGGACTTCCACTAGCAGCAGTTTGCTGGTTACATTCAAAATGTAACCCCAGACCTTATTTGAGGTTTAAAAATAGGCACATGTAACAGCAACTGTTAGAGATGGCTTACAGCCCCCAAACTCTGCGCTTCAGTATTACTAATAGGATCACCTACTTGGAATAGTTGGAAGTACAGCGTTAACAGCCTTACTGTAATTTAGATGACACTGCTTCACATTTGAGAGGAAATTAAACCCTGCATTTTAAATTTCAAAACAAAACAAAACAAAAAAAAAAACAAGGAGAAGACAACATTGCCTACAGTTGTCTGTTTTTAAGTGCAAAAATAGAATAGTTCAGTTGGAAGGGACCTACAAAGATCACCAAATCCAATTGCCTACGTAATGCCAAATGCACTGCCTGCTACTGACAGACCATTTACCTGCAGCAAACCTGCCATTAAACCAACTGTATTATTACCCCTGAAACTCTGTTTTGGATTTATACATAGGTTTTGGTCAGGACTGCACTCCATTTCTTCATACTTCTTATTTTAATAAACAGAATGCAAATATTAACTTCCTATCCCTGCACTGCAATTCAGCTCATTGCTTTGGACAGTCCTAAGAAATAAAGCGATAATTCTGTTATTTCGTAGAATCATACCACATAGAACAGCTAGACTAGCCATCAGCTTCTTGCTCAAAGAATGAAAAGAACTAGATTATTACTGAAAACTAAAGAAAAAGGAAATTTAATTAAACAAAAAATGGCAAGACAAAATCATAGTAACATGTTTGAGAAATAAATTTTGTATCTGGAGTTAAAATCAAGACAAAAAAAAGATGATGGAAAATAAAAGCTTTGCATACTTAGTCGAACTGAGTCCTTCAATGGTTGACATCATTTCATCATAAATATCTTCCTCTATTCTTCCCTTCTGAGATGAATTTCTGTGAATGATAAGAAGTCCATGTCACAAATGCTGTTCAGAAACAAGTAATGGCTTAATCCTCTATCCAAACTCCTTAGATGCCCCAAACTATACAGTAGAATTATCACACACATTGTTTATCTTAACTAAAAAGCTATTTGACAAAAACAGACATCCTAAATCACATTAAAATAACATCTGGCTACTTTCAAAACTGAAGGAAGACAGGTGGGAGAGAAAACCTTCAGAAACTGCCAACCATAACAAACATGAATTTAGATGCCTTTTAAAAGTCCAGAGACCTAGCTCAACATTTTTATTGCAGAAACAGCATACACACTGATTAATCACTCAAAAGATTGCATGCTTACAGTAGATAGAACACAGAATCATGTATCAAGAACAAAAAAAGGACTCATCAAACCTGTCAGAAGTCCTCTGGCGCCCAGTGGAACACAAAGGTATTTCCTAAAACATGTAAGGAATAAAGAATAAGTTCCAAGCTCAATAATGTGAAAAACTATTGAGAATGAACTTCAAGAGGAAATAAAAAACAGTGTTATGGACAAACAGCATTCAAGAAACATTCTCAAAAAGAAAAGCTTATCAAAACCAACCCCTTCCAGCAACATTTTCTGCTTTAACAAGTGGGTGTTTTCTGACATTTCTGTTAAAATTATTAGAAAATAACTTAACAAATCTTTTCTCTGATTTTTCTCCATACACTGAAATGACTAAGATGAGCAGAGGCAAGTAAACTGGAAACCATTTGCACAAACCTGAATGAAATGATACTTCATTTTAAAGTTTACCACTGCTGTCTAGTCAGAGAGTAACATAGCTCTGCTAGGCCTTGGAAGCACACCTGGTAGGTGTGCACCTCCTCCTTTCAGCTCTCAGTAATGGCAGATTGTAGGAGAAATGAATTTTCTTAAATTATTTACTGACAAAAGCCTATTGTAGGTGGAGCATGTGAAGGGACAATTTATTTTCTATAAGATTTCAAGTAAATCTTGAGTGCATCTAGAAGCTCATCATTTCTTTTCTAAAACCACACATATTGAGTGCGACCCTAGGATGGAAAAATGTCAGAAGAAAAGATAGTTTCAATGTTTTTCTCTGAAGATTTACTACAAGCATAATATGCTAGACATAAGTAGAGTGTGAATATTGTTTTGTCTGAAGTAGTTGTTGCACAGACACCAGCTTAGTTCTGTATACAAATTCAACAGTAACAGCAGAAATTAACCCGTAACAACATGTCAGATTTCAAGTTTCAAACTGCAGACACAAGTAGTTCATAATTTTAAGATGACATAATCACTTCAGACTTCACCTTTCTTTGCCTTCCTTGTGAAGTCGAAGAGTCACTGCTCACACTTTCTCTATGGTTTAGGTGGGCAAAGGGCCTGGCTGCTCCCCAGGACTCTAAATAACGCGTCATCCGAACAGATGCCCGCATCTTCAGCCCATCATTCACTCTTGTTTTAGGGAGATGATTATTTGATATGCACTGCTTGGACTAACAGAAAAACACAGTAGCTTAGAAAACAGAAAATGATACAAATTACAAACAAATGAAGCTCAGTGTAGTTGAGTAATTGCAAACTAAATAATCTAGCCATTTAGTAGGACTCGACACTCATCAGCAATGTCAGCCAACCTCAATTCCTTTGTCTCATTTAATTAATTTGAGTTGAAGCAAATCATGGCATAATGAATTTGCTTGAGCTGCCTTTACAAGTCTTCTCTTGTAAAACAACTTTCAAGCTTCCTGGTTTGAGAGTGATGATATCAGATCCTGGGACCATAGATAACAATTTCCATGCAATTAGCGCAACAGCAGGAACATGAGATTACCAATTTCTGAGCTAGAGCATATCAAAACAATAGGAAGAAGATCCCACAGATGGCAAACTCACTCTTAGATTATATCCCTATACAACAGGTGAACAGTCAGGCAGTACTCATACAGCAGTACCTCTGTGGGTCTAAAAGGAAGAATAAACTGATACATCATTGACTGGCTATCTGCCAACATTTCATCGGTATCTTCAAGTGAGTAGGGACCACTTCAGTAAAACTAGATCTTCAATCTGAGAACTGTGCACACGATGGGGAAAGAGGTTTCAGTGTTGCGTGCATAAAACATACAAGGAAGATGAGCTTGAGCTCTTGATAAGTAGAAGTGTCTCTGTAATGTTCCTTCCAGTAAAGATCCTGAAGGAAAGGTGTTTGCCATTTTGGTTCTTTTTTCTTCTGAAATGTTCTGCTTGTCAGCTGCAAGCCAACTCGAACTAGTAATGCTTGAGGCGTTAGCCATCCCTAAATGGGGAACAGTTACTAACTTTATACCTTGAAAGGAAGGTGAATTTTGCACATAGAACAGTGTGGAGAAAGTTGTTAGAAGATACTTCACAGAGAATATTTTATCTGGAACCGGCTACACAGAACAGGTGCTCTTTCATGACTTCATCTCACCTTTTGATTTGAATTTGCAAGTCACATGCTTCAACCAAATACATGGTTGAATACACACGTTGACTATATGAAGCATGTATGAGGTTTCAGAAACAGAACAGCAGGATATGCTCTCAGATCTAAAGTCCAAAATCTAAGTCATTCTGGTGACTCATTCCACAGACATCTCTACAATTAAAATGCACTTATTTAAATATACGTGTTTAAAAACTTACACATACCCTCGGATCAACCACCAAGTACGTTTTGATATTCATGGATTCAAGGTAAGGATCTCTAAGATGTCCATTTCCTTCTTCTACTTCATAAGCCTTGCCTAAGTGATTTAGCGTTGCTTCAGTGATGTGTACACGACTGTGAATGGAAGAAAGAACAAGAGACCCAAACATTGACAGAAAGGTCGTACTGAGCATTTCATTTACATTTCAATGGCTACTGCTACATTTCTGCTTTTCAGCCACCACGTGCTTTGGCAGCCAACTCCAAAATCCTGCCAGTACTTAAAAGTGCATTTGCAATCCATCACCGCAGTCCTTTGTTGTACATCCTTCCTACCAAGTATCCCAAAAAACACTTCCCAGAATGAGATAGTATCAGTACAAGATTAAAATGAAATAAGCACAGTAAGAGACAGAGGGAGATACAAGAAACAAGAAGAACTATCATCACAGAAGATCTGATGTCTGAGAAGACAGACATACAGGCAGGCTGTTGCAGATGGCAAGAGCTGCAAGGAAAGCTCACACAAAACGTTCAAGGGAAAGGAGTGTCTTAGGCTGGAAATGCATGAGGAGGGGAGGAGATAGGGAAAAAGAAAATAGGGGAAAATTTGGAAAAGGTTTTTTGTCAACAAGGAGGACAAGTCTTGAAGTCTGTCTTTTCTGACAGAAATAGCTACAGTATAACACAGCAACACCTCTAATGAGAGCAGCTGGCACTTCTTGTATCCACTCATGCTTTCCCCTTGGAAGTTACTTAGTTCAGCATCCTGAATCAAGTATTTCCACAGAAATGATGAGTTAGACTTTTCCACACAGAATTTCTCAATGAGAGGCCCCGATACATTCATAAACGTATCTGCACATAATTTTGTTATATTTTTTCTAGTTGTCCATCGTCCCACAACTTTTCTCATTTTTCCTTGGCACAGAGGGGTTAACCACCGCACCGTCATTCCTACAATCCATCAGCACAGGGCTGGTAACAGAACACGTCCAGAATGGAAGCTGACAGCACTCCTGTCAAACTACTGAAAGAACGGGGATGAAGGTCTGGTCCCACTCAACTTCCTTCAGCTGAATAGGATACGTGAAGATAAAGCAGCCAAGACCTGGAGACCATGGGTTGTGGCTTTCCACAGAGCAGCAAAAAATTCCTCAATTCTTTTGCAACTAGAAGGTAAGAGGTTTTTGTTTACTGGTAATCGTCTAAAAAGACTATATTTTTTTCTAACGGATTAAGCAGTTTTGAAATACAGGCAAGCATTTGAATCTGAAATCTCATAGCCAGCTTTTGATCGTCATTGCCAGCCCCCACAGGAACTGAAGCATACTAAGTGATCTGTGTATTAACTCAGCACTGAAACACACACGTACTGCAGTAAGTTTTCTGTCTTTTTCTACTTATCTCATCTGTTCAGTATCCATCTTTGTTAGAGATCCTGTCTCCTCTACCCAAATCACACACTATCACAGTGCATCTCAGATCTTACTGTAAACTTCTTTCTATTTAACTTATTATGCTGACAGCTTCCAACAGTTACTAATGCTTTGCTGGATTCCAGGATCAGCACATAACAAAAGCTGCTAAATCTGCCTCTCAAGGCAAGCTCTGACATGCACTAAGGCACCTATTATCAAGGCAGAATACCTAAAACACTGCACTCTCACTTCCTATGCTAATATGCTTGAGAATAACGTAATTCAGTGTTTCAGGCACATATATATTAGAGAAATGGTCATAAATGCAGTTTTAATCTTGGTGCTGTGCTCGTTCTGTTTTCCCACTATATTATTATGTCATTATGAATGTAAACAAATTTTAGACTATGAAGGAAAAACAAGGCTACTCAGTCAATGGGAATAAAGTATTTATAAAAGGAGCAGTTTCCCTGCATCTTTTCAAAAGTCTTCAGAATTTCTTCATTCACTGAGGCCCAAAACACATATACTTCCTATTTTAAGCAAAAACCTCAAACTGTTCCCAATGACAAAACTTCTGCTGAATTCCAAAGGAGAACTAGCTAAGACTGGAAACTATGGAGAACCCCAGACAGCTGATTTTTCCACAGTAGAAGCTTCATAACCAATAGAAACCCCTCCTCCCTGGGAGGTTCAGTCTTCCAGGAACAGAAGGTTTCCTTTGGCCAGTTTTAATACATGGAAAGTGAGTGCTACAAGAAAGTATTATGTGTTATGTTTTGGAATCAACAAGAGAACTTAACATAGCTTTCATTTCTAACAGAGAATCAAACATTTGCATGACAAATGTATTGGAATAATCAGTTTCTAAGATTCGACAATAGTCGAAGTCATAGATGTGATATTCCCATTGATATTCATGTCATATTCAGAGTCGTATTGTTTGCTTTGCCAACAAAAGAAACTTCACACCTCCATACTCTTGTTTAATTATGCAGAATTTCTCTAAAACACTCAATCTGGATGGTATTGCAACTGTTAACTAAGCTTCAATTAGTTTGCTTTCTGTTAACAAAGAAAGAAAATAAGGTGATATTCGTATCCTCTTACTACTTTGTGGAACTTCATTTTCAAGTTACAGGAATTTACCTAAAAGCTGTCCAAGGCATATAAGTAAGGAGACACTCTACAATGACAGTGATACTAAGCAGAAAAAAAGGAGTAATTGGTATCTCAATGCTTAATAGTTTTTAACGGAAAATATATACCCCTCAGAATGCTATTCTATTAATAAGTTCTAATTTGCAAGTAATACCTAGAACCTGCAAAATTACAGTGTCTTTTGAGAAGGGAAAAAGGAAAACTTGCAATATGGTCATTTTTGTGTAAACTATTGAAAAGACAAAAAAAAATGGAGCAAAATTTTAATCCCCGAGGTTCAACTTAGAAAACAGAAAACAATTATATTATCCTCATTTATGAAAGTATGCAAGGCTAGCATTTATAAAATACATTTATAATTGTCCTTTTCAGTAAGTATCTTCAAAAGCACAGCAAAAATATCAGCCCCAGGCCCAACACCCTGCGCTGCTGAGCGACACAAAGCAAGTCGCGCCACACTTTGCCTCAGTTCTTCCACCCAGGACTACTCATTCTCCTTCCCATTCTGCCCATGCCAAATACAGCGCAGAGAGAACACACAACCACCACCAGCTCTAAATTCTTCTTCCTTGGACACTCCTCACCAGGGTTTATTTTAATTTCTGAGGGTTCATGGTTGTGAAGTGTTTGAATACAGAGCTAATATAAATCAGCTGACCAAGGGGCCATCAATATATCAACAGAAACACTAACTGCTGTAAATATGCAGCTTTTCTTTGTCGACGTAAGTTCTGTATCTATTCTTTACTGAAGCTTAAAAATACAGCATTACCCTTGTACTCTAGTTGAGTCAAGATAATAATACAGCACTAAAGCCACGCAACTTTCTCAAATGAAGGAGAGGTCAAGAAGTAGTCACTTTCCTGATAATACAATTTTATAGCTCATTAAAAAATAACAACCAGAAAATATTAACTTTTTACTGCTCAGGTACATACACATTTGTCCTATTTTATTCATACCATTATGGTGATTTGTGTCACGGAACAGTTACACATTCCAGACCCACCAGCCATGACTATGAAAAAGGTGATGACAGTGAGCCAGCAGTGAGAGCTGAGGTCCTCACCCAGGTACGCCCGCGGACTCCATACGGTTCGCTAAGGAAACATCATGAGACCAGACGTCGTACTGCCACTTGCGGAGGCCGATCACACCACACAGCACGTTCCCAGAATGAATGCCAACTCTCATGTTGATATCCACACCCGTGGCTTCTCTCACCTGCCTGTAGGAGAAGAGAGGAATTAGAGTATAATTTAGATTTTTGACTTTCTTTCTTCCTTCTGGAGATCTATTAAGGTTTATTTTCATTATATGCTCAGTGCAGAGACAAGAGACAAACTTATGACCTAATGCATAACTATCAAACTAGAGGTAATAAATGATTTTTGACAATGACAACACTAACAATGACTCGATTCAATATCTTTATAGTTTCTATACAATTAAAAAGTCTTCTGTGCTGTGCTTACTTTATTGCTTCACACATGTCCAGTCCCATTTTTACACAGTTCCTGGCATGAACCGGCAAGGACACAGGTAGGCCTGAGACACAGTAGTAACAATCTCCCAGGATTTTTATTCTCATGCATTCGTTCTCCTGAAAAATTATGATAAACATATTTAACAGGAAAAGAAAAAGAACAAAGAACTGCAAAGAGACTAATGACACCAAAACTAGGACTTGTCTACATCATTTTGAGGAAGTCAGGCACTATTCAATCCTGTCTGAAGCAAAACCTACTTCTCATTTTTTGCATGCAAACGGCTGGAGGGTAACAGAAATTAGTACTTCAAGTATTTCTGAAATACAATCTTAATAATTTCTGACTTTATTCTTTAACTGTTTGCAACTGATAAACCATAAATGAAATTATAGCAGTGACAAATTTTCTAAGAAATTATCATTTGGAGGATTAAATCTACTTAACTATCTTTTAATATACATCTTCATTATTCAGGTGTGAATAAACTAATCATTTCGTTCAGCTTTTCCTCAGATTTTTCAGGGCAGCGTCATAAAACCTTCACAGAATCTAGGGAGAAGTTAGGAATTAGGATGCCTAACCTGGTATATTCGCATACAAAAGTGTTATTTTATTTTTAAATTTAACAGAAGAGGAAGCTGGCACACACTAGAGTTTGCTGTCGCTTATCACCAAAGCAGCAGTACAGTTTGGCAGCAAAAAACTTCTGAACTGTGCAACAGAAGATACTACTGCCTGTTACTGGCTGAAGAGAGGAAAGAAGAGCAAAGACCTCCTCATGCTGTCTTTTGTTCAGATATTACTGACAAACCTTAGCTACAAAATTTACAAGCAGGCCAGGGCAGTCTGTCTGACAAGGCCATATAGGGTTTGACTGACAAGAAGAGATGTCTTAACCAGGGACAGCTGCCACTCCAGCTGCACAACCATCCCTGCTGGGGAACAGCCTAGCACTTCTCCCACCAACTGAAAAATGCTGTAGTTTACAACCAATCAGTGACAACAGATCAAACTAGGCTGTTCTCACTCATCAATTCAAGTCTTAAGATAACATCCATTATTCTCCAACATTTGAAGCCATCCAGTAAGTTCCGAGTAAGCTAGCTCAGACAGCCCTGCGCTTCTCTGTTTCAGAGACCAGTGGGTAACCTTATGTTAGAGCTGGTAGACTTCAGTATCCAGCCCAGTTTCCAGGTTAGCCATGGGTTTTATTAGGTAGTCTGGAGCCTACAACATCCTTACATAATGGAAAAGATGACAGAATATTGTCCTGCAGAACAAAAATAACAACAAAAAAAAAAACAACAGCAAAAGAAGAATCTCTTCTTATAGCCCAACAACAGAGTTGGAAGACCTTGACTCACTAAATACAAGTGTTTTTTAAAGAGGGCAATTTGCAGAAAGTAGTGAGAAGTTCAAATGTATTGCTCAAAATCCTAAATCTTTTATATTATTGTACCCAAGGAACAGCTGCAAACAGTGACCAAATATCTTTGATCTCAACTCCTACTGTAGCATAGTGGCAACTGGGATGGCATAACTTATTTTTGTGCATTCTTAATACCTGCTTTGATACAATACAGTAAGTACGGCCCTCTTATTTTCCAGTACTTCGAAATTCTAACAACAACTGAATTTTAACTAAATTAAATCCCTACTGCACAACAAACTGCAACACGTACCTTTGCAATCTGATCAAACTTTCCAAAAAGTTCGTTGAGCATCACTACTAGTTCCTTAGGAGAGCAGTCACTGGCAAGGCGAGTAAATCCTACAATGTCTGCATAGAGAATGCTAGACAAGAACAAAAGAAAACAAACAAAAAAAAGACAGCTGAAATATGAAGATGTGTCTATTCCACAGACAGCTGAACTATTAAAATGCACTTAACAGAAAGCACATCAGCCTTACGAACACAACTCCAGAAAATAAGGCTAAGTATCTCAACTCATTACAAGTTCAGTAGACATTATCTTTCAACAACAGGAAAGAAGTTCACTTCAGCCTGAAGTCTGTCTCTGATTTTCAGTTTCACTGGACAATATGCACTAAGAAATTAGCAGCTTATATTAACAAAACACTTCTAGAGTTTCAACTTACCTAACATTTTCATGCCTTTTTACATATAAAATGTGGAAGTTGTTGTCATGCATTTGCCTATTATCATTGGTTTCCTTTAGTCGCTCTATGATTGCCAGCTTCATTTCCATAGATATATGAGCTGGCAGTATGGATAAAAGCAAATTTTCCTAAAAGGAGGGGAAAAAAATTAAGGATGTAAAACTCTTCATATGCCAATTTTGAAACTGCAGGATTTAGTGACCACAAGAAGGAATTAAAGAGATAAAACCTCTTTATTCAACCAGCCTTTGAGAAATGAATGTCACATTCTCCAGAAAAGACTGTTCCATTTCAGTTCTCAAAAACATTGATTTTACAACTAAGTAAGGGTGTTGCATTCTTTTTTATTTTCTTCCTTGTGACTTAGATGCCACATCACTCTAACTATGAAACAGAAGAAACAAAATAAAAATTAAAAAAAATCAATATCACTACAATTTCTAGATAAATTAAAACCATTCCCACCCCAGCCAATCCCAGGATTACATTAGCATTTTCTGATAACACTTCTGATAAAAGCTTATGTTCTGTAACTAGTGACCTACACAGTATTAAAAACCCTCAAACAGAGCAAACCAGCAACTGATGCCATTGAAATGAAACTCTTCTGAGCCAAGCGAGAATAAATCTTTTCATAAACCACTTACATTATTTGCATATTCAGCATATTATCAGTTACACTGGCTTTGTCTTAAAAGCCTTTTCTTCAAAGAAGACAGCATGAAGCTGCTGGGCAGAAGAGGAATACAAAAGAATAGTACTCTTAATCCAGGAAGGGCTCTGCTGCTCCATAGGCACAGTCACCACAGAATAGGAAACGCTGCGTGGAGCGGCTCCAAGCAGGAACTTTTTCTGATGACAGTGCCAGCAAAGCCAGAAGATTGTGTAACTGAGTAAAACTCTGTCCCTTCTGCCTAAAACTTTGTCCCCTTTTCCCAAGCAACTGTGCAGCAGTCCACAGACGGGAACAAGCTGCCAGGATTGCTTAACCAGCACTTGCCACCAAAAATAAATGCCTTGGGATCACAGGGAAGGAGGAGTCCATCAAGCACCTGACTAAACTAGCCCTAGACAGCAGTTTGGCTCGAGACTGCCTCCCAGAACTAGAAACGTCTCCTTTCTCTCCTCCAGCGTTTTATTATTAGGAGAGTCAACTCTGGGGAATGACTTAAACAAGAACAGTGGCCACTGCATGCAGTGGGGCCATGTGATGCTGACATGTCACACAGCTTTCAAGGAAGTGATGATGAACCCTGACCTGCAGTTCTTGTATTATCTTTATAGGGAAAAAATGGGTGCCAAAAAGGCAACTCAGAATTGTCTCGCACATTGCAACACAGATGAAAAGTAAACTGCCCATAGACTTCAGCTCATCTGCACTTCAAAAAAGCAACCATAAAACTCGTGCAAGTTACCACATCACCCAAGGATAGAAGCACAGTGCTTCTGTAAGCTGCTTAAATACTTCCCCGGCTGTTGCACAGGGAACAGCTTTCTGCCAGGGTTTCCGAGCAGGTTTGTCATCCCATCTCACAAGATTAGCATCAGAGGATAGGCTGCATTAGCAGCGTGGCATTTCTCTTCAATTCACTCAAGTCAGTCACTTCTCAGCCCCTTCCTTTTATCTAGGAACTTGTGGGCAGAGAACTCAGCTCACATCAGCCTTCCAGAGCTGCTGTTCCTAACCCTGCTCGCACCAGGATAAAAGAAAGGCACGCTACTTTCAGCTTTGATACTTCCTTACAATCCTTCCTCAGTAGCAGATTAAAGTTCCTTGCTTACTCTTTAAATACCACCGGAGTTTAGAGATATAAATGTTATCATACTCCAAACTGTAATATATTATATGATTTTTTTCTCACTTAAGTTTCAATTTTCTCCTTGTACCAAAAGAAAAACCGTTTGTGAGACAAGAAAATAAAAGAAGAAACAATACTGCAGAATTTCAAAGAAAATCCATAACAAAGGGAAGCACAAAACTTGAAATTACCTCACAAGTATCTGTCAGGACATTAAGGACATGTTCTTTTGGGTTACCTTAGGTCAGTCCCATCAACCTTTAGTGCTAGGAAATACAAGTTAGCTGAAATAACTCGCAGCTACATCCTTGCTACAAATGCTGTGATTTTCATACAGACAAGACGTATGCAGCAGCTTCCTCCTTTGAACTTCCTTCTTTTGTTACTAATGGCACAACTTTTATTTTTGATATGAGGTGGGTATAACGAAGATTGGCCCAAGCCTTTCTATGAACATTAATCACAAACCGATTTGAGAAACGAAAACAAGCAATTCATAGCGAGAATCACGTCACTCACTTGTTGCCTCTTCTCAATCTTCAGTTTCATTCGGACCTGAATGCACTTTAATGTGTATCTGTACAAATCCCACGAAGCAACCTGCATTTGGCGTTTGTGAAATGCACCCATCAAATTACCACAAAGGAAAATGACAGCATTGGCAAGTACCTGCACAAGAAAAATATTTACCTACTGCAGAACGGTCACTGATATTTCCTCAGTACGCTTACTTGCTCCTTAAAAATAATTGATCCCAGGCATCGTTCCATTTTCCCCTTACCTTCTTACACACCAAATGACAGCATTTCCATTGGCCAGGATGTACCTGGACAACAGAAGCTAACTTACACTGTAACGGGCACTCCTGGGGGAACATACAGTAGAACAATGAAACAACTCTGCTGTATCACTTAACACTTATTTGCAGACACCAGTGATTGACTTTGGGAGAATACAGTCTACAAAACCATGCATCAGCATGCTGTGTGAAGTCTGACAAATATCTGCATTAAAAGAGCAGGGTGCTGCTTTGAACACACCCTATAAATAAGGGCCAGGAGCTCTGAAAGGTTCCTGTAGCACTCCCACACCCTTTTGATCCACCCAGTAGGCAGTGTCAGATGAAGATAGGACCCATCTGAACAGCACAGATTGGGAAGAAAGATTGTGACAAAGTTTGTCTTATGTTGAGTAACAGTTAAGAAATTCTGCTTCTTCCACTTAAGTCAGAAAATCAAAATGTATTATAAATGAACCTAAATACATTTTAATTGAAAGCATGCAAAATAGACATGGGCTTAAGATCCAAATCCTTGAACTTAGTGGAAGTTTGGAACTTAATCTAAACAGAACAGTTAGGCCAATATCAAATGGTAACATGACTAGGAGATTTAATCACTTAAAGTAGCTTTTCCTTACCTGAAACAGAATGGATCCCTTATCTGCATGAGAATCTTTGGATAATACACTTAGCACAATAATATGGGAGAGAGCAGAAAGAACACTAATTATGACTGCAGCTTTCATCCCAAAGGGTAGCATGGTATAAACTGTGAAGATTATGAACAGAAAAAATGGCACCTGTAGAAAGGGGGAAAAAAACAAAACAGTTAATCACACATTATTATGTGTTTAACAAAACTCACTAAAGAAGGAAAGTAGTAGCATTCTTCTCATTTTCAAGCTGAACAATGAAATATTGACATTTCTAAAGCAGAGTTAAAAACATAATAAAGGAAGTAGGCCTAGAAGCTTTGAGGGAATTAGTAGTTATAGATTCAAAAATAAAACAATAAACATGACATATCACTTAATTTTTTCTGTTGTCCTTGCCCTTTACTCTTAGCTCTTCCATTACAGTTGAAGATGCACTTTATGTATCAGGAAGAGGGCATTGCAAGGACAGCAAAACTGAATAGAATGGAACTTCTCACCTTCTCCAAGTTAGTATTTTAATCTTAAAAGCACCAGGTTACTTGTTTAGTTCTCCATATTTGATAAAACCCAAAGCCCAAATAATAGCTCCCAGTGCTGACACAAGAGAATAATCACTATTGCCACCAACTATGTATTTAACAGCAGAGATTTTACAAAATGCACGATGTTCTGCTATACTCCTAGGGATAAGAAGGAACGTCTACAGAAGTTATATCCGTATTTATAGATTTGTTATAGCATTAGTCCATAGACACGGAAAGCAACAATTCCAATCAGAAGAAAATACGGCAGTGTTTCTGGCTCAGCTCTATCTCCCCATTGCAGCTCAACTCAGCTCTGCTGCTCAGAGCAGCAACTTCCTTCAAGGAAGCTTCATGGCCCAGACTACAGTGAAATGCTTATCAGCATAGATTTCTTCACTGAGACAGAAAGTAATAAGCAAACAAACAAATAAAAGTTTTCATCCAACTAAAGTAACCTTTTAAACGTTCATCTTTACTATTTCATTTGCACCAAAAACTTCCTCTACGATACGTACAACCATCATCAGATCATTCTGAATGATGTGCAGTATTTTTATAAGCACAGACAAGCAGAGGTTGAACTGCATTTAAATAGTGGCCTCAATCTGTGATAAATTAAGAACTTGCAGTAAAATTTTGGAATTCACCTATTCGCTTCTGCTTTCTAATCTATAGTTGCCTTATATTTTTTGCTTTATATCAACATTATTACCAAGTGACAACGACACAAGCCACTGGGTTGCAGCACTGAAGGCAACAGAACCAAATATTGCTTAATTACATGTTTTTACCTATAATTAATAACTAGATTTTGGTGTTTTTTTTTTTCCTTAAGATGATATCTTCTTTCTTAAATCAAAAAATGCTGAATAGCAACTGTAAATACTGGATTCGGGCCATAATACAATCAGATATGGGTTGTTTAACTCATGATTTATATCTTTCTTTATCTGAAATAAAGAGGGGAAGGGGAAGAGTCAGTAAAACAAGATAAAAACTCTATTTTATTAAAAACTCTTCTGTTTATATTATGAGAGCTTAGGAGGAGTTTCCTACAGATTATGGTATTTTTGGCATCATGAAATTGCCAGTCTTCTGATCAGAGACACCAAGTAACGAACTTGAACCACACCCAGCTATGCTAGGACATGTCATTAATTCTTATTGTTCACCTCTCCCACTGAAGTGAAAACATGCTCTCTAGGGCACACCCAGTTCTAGAGTCCTTTACACATTTCTTGAACACCACTTTGACACACAGAAATTAAGAAAAGCTAGCATTATTAATGCAAAATTCTCTTAAAAATGAATCAATAAATATTAAGTTTTAACCTGATTACATGGAAATAAAATTACAACTGAAAGATGCAGTTCCTAAATAGAAGCGTGCAGTTACACAGTCTTCTTAGCTGAACTGTATTTTCATGGTCAGAAAACAAACTAAAACTGACCACAGTATGAACTAATCCAGGAAAGCATGCTAAATCTCAGAAAACCAGCTTTATGCAGTTATAATATTCAGAAAAAATAAAGCCAAAACAAAAGCCAAAAAACAAAAAAAAACAAAAGCAAAAACAAGCCAATCCACACGTAGTGACTGCAGGTTTTATAGTAAATACTTGAATAATCAGAAAATACATACCTGTTCCCATGCTGAAAAATAATTTTCTCGTTCAAGAAGAGGAATGTAACCTATCGCTAAGAAGCAAATCCAAATGGTAACTCCAAATAACGTTAGCCATCTCCGAAATAAGGATTCGATACATAAAAGTAAGTACATGACTGAAAATATGACAAGAACAGCACATACTGCAATAATGAAGGCAAGATGAACATGTGCTTCCTGAAAAAGCAAAAGAAAGCATTATGTTTGCTCCAACCTTCTCCATTAGACAAAAATGGAAAATTCATCTGTACTCTCCCAGAAACAGCTAAGCTCAGAACTCAGGTGAGCATAGTGTAAGAGCTGCGGCAGCATTAACGCTTTCTGCTATTCATACATTCAGAGACAATAAATGCTATTGTAGATATCCAGTCTACCCAGTTTCACCATTTCCATTTCCCAAACTAATCTTTTTGTTGTTGTCTTTTAAGATAAGCTTTAACTCTGAAAAATGCATTTAAGGAATTCAAGCTTTGCTAAAAGTGGTGTAACAGTTCTTTTCCAAGTTTTACAGAGGATGACTTGCAAAACACATGAATATTGTTGCTACTTTCCTTTTTTAAAGGAATAAAAGTGAAACAGTTTACGAGTACAATTGGTACGATTAAATCTCTTTAGCAATTAACCTAAAGACACACTCTCATGCAGCACTGCATGTGGAGAGCAGTGTTAGAAGGCAATAAAGGACTTTAACAGCTTCCTCATCACCCTTTTACAATGTTATCTTTAGATCAGCTCCCCTTTTTAACAGCTGTCAACTGGGATTACTTGAAGAACATGAAAATTTTTATTTTACTTTTTTAATTTTAAACAGAATCATAATATGCAAAACTGCAAATTTCTTTAAGCTGCATCTTTCCTATGCCTACGGGATCCCTACACTTTGCTAAATGAATACTGACCAATACTCACATCTTTGACAAAAAAGATTATAATTAGTGTAGTCCAGAAGATGATGGCAATGAAGAGCAGCAATAGCAGGAGTGGAAGCTGCTGGCTTGTATAGCGGTACTTCTCATAGAGAGGGTCTGTTATCCTGCAGTCATCACTTTCATTGAAGAAATATTTACCCCTAGCTGGCATTTTATCCCAGGCTGGCCACTATTCCTCTCAGTTGCCAATGCACACACAAGGACACAGCTGAAACTCCTGCTTCACAGAGAATGTTTGACTCGTCACTGTTGCCTCTGCAATCTGCAGCCGCACCGAGTAACCCGGGCTCTCCGGTTTGACTTCTCATGAGCATGAACTTCAGATTCCCAACACTTACAAAAGCAAGACAGTCAGTCTTCCCAAAACCAGCAGTTTCATACATGAATCTCTAAATCAGTGCATATTTGTGCTGCTTGGATTTTTTTTATGGCTTTTTTTTTTTTTTACTCCAATTATTATTTTGCAGGACTTCTTTCAGCAAGCTCGAATTTCACTTCCTGGGATGAGCTCTGTTGAGAGAAGATAAAATTAAATTAATTGACTTCAGCTGAACAGACACAGTGTTCCACAAGAAAAGGAAAAAAGCACCTCCTTTCACACTGTTTTGACTAAAAGGAAAGAAAATGAGAAAATAATATAATTCTGTCCAAGCCAAAATTCACTCAGCTATATGAAAAAAAAGACACTCAGCATCAAGCCGCGCATACTGCATTCATCTCCAGTTAATAGTGTTTCTGCAGCAATCGGTGTGCTCTATTAGCAATGAACATTAAGGAACAAACTGTATTGTTAATTACTAATGACCAATGCTTTCCAAATAGATTCACGAATATAACTCATTCTGTGCCAAAAGACATAAAGCAAAACAAAAAAGCAGGGGGATGGGATGGAGGGAAGCATGAAAAACAGGCTTTCAGGAGAAGTTTTATTAGAACTTGATAACAGGACGGCGGCTTCTTTGTCACTTGACTGCCGTCACCATGGTGCCTATTTATCTGGGGAGAAAGAACTAGCTGAAACGAAACCCAAATTCTAGCCAGTTACTGTCAAAAGACAAAACGTTTAACCACACGTGTTCACACTGCATTCACATTGCAATCAGGAGTGGTATGAAAGAAAAATAGTTTCAGAAAGCATACTGAATGATTTAGCCTATGTAAACACAGCCAAACATTAATATACCACCCTTTCACTAACAACCAAGAAGGAATAAATAGACGTTCCATACTGAGACCGGACCAAAAAAAGTGAATTTCTGCAGAAAAATGAGAAAATAACCTCTTGCTCACAGTGTATCATAAACTTGCATTAATCATAAAAAGCTGTGTTGTGTGTGCAAATGCATCACAGAAATCATTGACAGTCAAAGTAAAGGAGAAGCCAAGACAAGATTAAAATAGTCACATCGTGCTCCAATATCATCTTATCCACGTCATACAGGTGACTGCCAAATTGCTTCACTCCAGCATAGGATGGTTTCTTCAGAAAAATACATCAGAAGTTGCAGACAGTGGGACAAATCTCCATCTGAATTAGCCCTTCAGTGGGAAAGATGATACACTGCTGGCAGTGGGAAGGTTTCAGCTGTAACTCACTCCAAAGACAAAAAATTCACTACTCAGAAGACAAATTCTTTAATATAATTGCAGAAAACTGATTTTTATGATAATAAATATTTTGAGATGCCTTTTTTCCCCCCTCCAGCTTGCAAAATCAAATCTGTTGTCTAAAAATAACTATTAATTGCTAAGCAGTCATACATTCACAATTATGAGCCACATACAATCCTATCTCGGACTACTGACTCTGAAATCCAGGAAGAAAATGAATTCACAGCTTTCATTCTGCAATTTATTCTTCTGATCACGTCCATGAAAAGACCCCACCAGGGACAATCTATTCTACGGAACTACACCGTGGCTCTCGTTCAGTTGTCTAATTAGTTCTAACATTAGTTCAAAAGATGAAAAAGCTGTTAAATATTAACTTGGAGCTCTCTCTGAATATCATTAAAGAGTTTTACAAGACACAAAGTCAGAGATGTGTCTTGTCAATGACTTAATTGCTTTTAATAGTACAGAGAGTGCTAGCTTATCAATTCATTTACTCCTTCGCTGATAATCACTGACATACACATAATTACGAACAAGGCCTGGGTCATAGCATTTTCTTCTCAAAAACTCTGTTAAGTACAAAAATCCCAAAACAGTACTTCATAGTTTAACAGGAATCTGTAATACGCTACCAAAAACTTTGAGATAATTCAGTTCAAGACTAGATTCAATTTGCACCCCGTGTCCACTGTCACTGCCAGAACCCTGCTGAAAAAGAACCACACAGCAACTTTTGCTCCTCCAAAACTGTAAGCATTGTATGACTTGTTTTAAAACAAACAAACATTAGATATTAATTCTTTCCAGTAATTTAACTTACTTAAAAAACAAATCTTCTGTTCACGAAGCTGACAGACCTAGCTGGAAGTCCCCACTTTAGGTGCCCTTCCTTCGAACTCTTTCCTAAAGCCATCTTAAAACACAGAAGAAAGACCTGGGAGAGGAATAAATCCAAAGAATTTTCTGTCTCACAGATGACAACGCAACATCACCGATGGAAGGCACTCCTGCTTAAGTATTTAAGGATCACATGAGCACTGTTCCTCAACAGTACCACTTTTACTTTTTTAGGTCAGCTTCTTGGAGATTTGGTGTTCTCACACCACAAGAGAGGTGTAACCCTGAAATGGTGACAGACCACAAAACCCAACAGCACTCCCAGAAATACCAGCAGCAAACACAGCAAGCCAAGCAGGGACTAGATTTGGAGCTCTGGTCATCACCTTAACAAGAAAAAGCATCCTTTCTTTGGAAGTCTTCCCTTCTATTCTGGAGAATTGGAAAGGAGAAGGAACAATTTGTCAACAAGATTATTTTGGTATGTGTATATAGAAAATAACCCAAACAGCATGGATGGGAAACTGCACTGAGAACTGACAAGAATGCCTACAAAAGAAATACACAACATTCAGTCAGATCCAGATGAGCTCCAGACATCTGCATGCCAGTTAATGTGACAAACACAAGGTCAGATGAATGCATCTCTCCAACCAATACGCAAGAACTCCAGATGTGATCGACAAAAACAAATAAACAAACAAGAAAAACAACAACCGAAGACCCACAGCAGTAAGACACCTTCCAGAACCTGAATCAGAACTGCTACAGTAGCCTTGTAAATCCATTCTGGTTCAAGCCAATGGAAACAAAGCTGCATTCATATTCAGCAACAGAAACTTACTTAGGTAAGCACTAGGCTGGATTTGGCACACACACACGAAGGCACACAGCCTCCTCTGGCTCACCAGGGAAAAAAAGACAATGTTTTCTACAGATCTGCTTATTTCTGAAGGCTCTACGCTTTGCTTTCCATTAAAAACAATCGTCAGGCATTGCTAAACTCTCCAGTCTCCTACTGACAAAGCTGTAGGATTTTGTTATAACAGACTGTGGAAGCTACCTGGAACAGAAGTTCCAGGCTTGGACTGGAGCTCTTCTGTTCTCTGGCACTAGCAAGCCTGTCCACAGTGCTTTGTGTCAACACAAAACATTTTCTTAGGAATCGGCCTGGACTCAGCAGTCTCAGAATAGTTTTGAGTGCACAACAGAGCCTAGAGAGACCAAGTGCTTAAAACAAAACAAAAACAAAACTAACAGAAACATGATATCACAGGCTACACTAACAAGTAATACTACAAGAAGTCAGAGTAAACTCCTTCTTTTACAGTTGGCTTAAGATAAGTGATTACAGAAAAGCAAGTCTGGTCACAGGGAAAAACTAATCTGGAACCTCACACCACACAAACAACAGGGGGTGATCAAACTCCTGTGCCCTCACGGCTGCAAGAACTTACCTCACCTGCCATCTCCAGCTTTGTCCTGAGCAGCATGCACCATCTCACTGGGGAACAGCCTTCCTCCAGCCATTTGCTTGCAGATAAATTTTCATAATAGAGCTAGTTACTAAACAAACCATTTCTCCCACCTTCTTTTCCAGATAGGCCAATGCTGCTTTCTGAGGTGTATCAGTGCTCTATTTTCCATTCTAATACCTGACAACGACCCAAATTACTTTGTCAGTGCCTCAAATTTCATTCCAGGTGAGTATCTGTAATTAATGTAATTGTTTGGGAGATAGAGGTGATTTCTGCCTCCCAGTGACTTATTCAGCCCTATATGTGCATTCTGCATCCAGTGCAGATAAACATGCACTGAACAGCGAGTAGAAATCAAGTGAATTTTTTTTCTGTTGACCTGAAATGGAATCACATCACATTCCTGCATGTCATAAGCCATTTAAAGCCTCTGGCCCCGAAGGCCTAATTTCTCCGAAACAATATTAAATGGGTAAATGCTATGAAGCCCTGGGCTTCTTTAGATGCCTCTAAAAATATACTGAGATCAAAAGTTCAGCTTAAACCTTTGTCCTGGTAATAACTGAGGTGTCTTGCCCCTGGGTCCCAGATCTCTCCACAAGCAGGAGTTAGGGATATCTGTTCAACAGCTCTTTGTTTCACCTCCAGCAGCCTCTCCTGCAGCTTGGGCAAACATCTTACCTTCAGAAAGCCCCTAGTTCCCCCTGCCTGCTTAGGGCTGGTTTTCTACCTGCACCCATCTCCTGGCCGTTCACCCTGCACTTTCCATCTACTCCTCCAGGAAGTGGCAGAGGCTCACCAGTTTTCCCCCACGGTACGCAGAAGCATTTGCTTCAGCAACATTGCTCCGGCCCTTTTCTATTTCCTTCTATGTTTGTAACATGGTGCGGGTCACACGTCAGCCCAGTAGGATGGGGTAACTTCAGCAGCTTCCTTTCCCGCAGCTGCCTGCAAGGATCAGTGCCAGGGCAGGGCGAGCAGGGAGATCTCAGGCTTTGAGGGAGCAGCAGAGAGCTTCACATCACTGAGGCTTTCCTGTGGCACAAACAGTATTCTTCCTCACTGACAGTGCAAGGCAGAGCAACAGACAGAATGATATGCTACCTGATACAAAAATCAGACTGATAACAGCAGAAAGCTCTTGGTACGGCCCTCCTTTATTCTCTTGATCTACAGAGCACAAACCATTTTCAGGTGCTAGCTCTGTCTCAGACCGCAGAGTGGATCTGGCAAAGCTGTATCCTCCCACTCAGTCTCTCATTCATGACTGCGATGCAGATGGCCAGGAATCGCATCCTTTCTCCCTTTTCCTTAAAAGTATTATCCCTACAGCTGCTGTTCAAGTCAACATCTTTCCAAGCAGGATCTGAGTGTGCAGCAGTTCTGCTTTCCATTTGGAAATTATCAATGCAGTCGCAAACACATTCTTGGTAACTGCCTCAATAGTTCTAAAAGTACTTATTTTTCCACTTAGCTGTTCATTTGCCAAGAACTCAAATCTTGCTGTTCACTAAACAGCAGTCTCATCAATGAAACATTAAAAACAATCCCTAATAGCAAGAATCAAGTAAGATGATATCTACTGCCTTATTCCTCTCCATAACCACAGCACAAAAGCAAGCAGAACCAGTTCTTCTATTTTTAACTACTATGGTATCAAAGAAAGAGGATACACTTTTAATTTTTATTCCATCTTTTGTTTCACGCAAATGTCAACAGTGTTTCTGAAATGACTTCAGCAATTTGCACGACAAGAGTGATTGCTGACCATAATTACCCATTAGCAGATATTACAAGGGAATTGGGAATCTCTAAATACCAAATAGGATTATTGAAAGAGTATTGCTAGATGAGTTATGAAAATCAGACAAAAATAATCTACAGTCCAGCAGACCGCACAACTCATTTAGATTGGGAAACAAAGGTTTGCAATCCTTTTGGATTGTGAGTACATCATAGCAGTCACCATAGGAAACACCGCCCACGCTAAAGACAACTTCCTTTCAGAAGTTGCTTCCAAGTGCTAGCCTGCAGCCCTCTTGGACTTTTCTACTCCTAGGAGGATATTAAAAGGAGAACTGACGTTTTTAATGACTTATCTGCTATCAGCAGTAAATGTCACGTGTGCAGGTAAGTCTCTTTACAAAGGTAAATCATTTTTACATTTTGAAGCCTTTCATGTGACATTCCACCTTTCTTATTTATGTTTAATTTCTGGAGAGGTTCTTCTGGAATACAGAAACAAATCTTATCTAGATTAACCTTCTATTTTCCACTCATCACTCAAAACTCACTTTACATACAAAACAGTCTGTCAATTGGAAAAAAAAATCAGGAGGTAGAAGTAGCCCCACCACTCATCAGAATGCTCACTATTAATGAAACAGAACAAAGGTTAAAATATGACATTATGACTATGCACTTTGAGAGCTGTAACAGTAGGGCTAAACACTCTGCAAAGAAAGATTAAAACAAACTTTTTCTATTCACATTCTTTTCTGAATAGATTGCTGCTTCTTGCGCTGCTCATTCTACAGTAGCCTTTAAAATCAGAACAAGATGTGCAGTAGTAATTTAAAAATGATTTTCCAGTCACTAGCAGAAGTGGAAGGTGTGAGACTTCAGAGGGTATATTCTCCCCAACCCAAGTCACATAGGTGGCTCTGAACGCCAGAAGGAGGTCTCCCACCCAGGCCCCTCTCCTGAGGCACAAAGCCTCCCCGGGCACCCAGTAGCTTCGGGGCTGAGCTGGCCACCAAAGCAACAGCGAGTCAGTCAGCCTTGGTGGTCACGTCTCTGTCATGGTGCTGGAGTGTGTCAGTGAGCGAAGGTGGCTGCAGAGCTCTGAGCTGGCCTAGCATTTGGAAAGGCACCAGGCAAACCGCATGTAGGAGAGCTTGGCAACTGACTCACCCCTTCCCACGGGTCTGCAGCCCAAGGAAAGCACAGCGATAACATCACCTCTGGATCTGGGGCAGGGTGGTGGTGTTCGTGTCTAAATACCATGATGGTTACAGGATCTGCTTTGAGGATAAGATAAGCTGGTAAGGAAGGAAAAAGAATCCATATAGCCTCAGCAGTGCAACTGAATTAGATGGGAGGGTTTGCTAATGTTCCAAGATGGTTTACTGTGCAATGACAGTTCAACCAAAAAATCTATTAGGCCTTATAATTAACTTCTATTTCTATCTCAGCAGGAAAAAAAAAAGAAGCCCTTTCATAATGCTGATTTTCATAAGCAGCCAACTCTAGGGTGTAAAACAACATATCACATAAGAAGGAATTCAGCTGTGCTTTCTATCTTCCAAAGTCCAAGGTGCGTGATTGCTTCATGAGTCCCAGACACTCTGTCCTATCTCACTGATAGATTTTCTGACTTTAACTGGTTTAAAATTGAACTTACAACTACAAAAGTCAATATCCCACTTACACTAGGTTCTCAGTGATCTATTTAAAAGTCATATCTTTGAACACCATGTCCTCAGAAGTCCGGGTAAGTTTTCATTGTATAATTTCCACTTTTCTTTTTTTCCAGACTCTAGATTTTTGGAATAATGAACAGCACAGACATTCATATCAAAAGCAGAATGCTTGCAGTTTTTTGTAGTAATAAAACAGCAATATTAAGCTACATATAAGACATTTGGAAAAAGAAAAAAACCACCAAAAACCTCCCCAGCATATTTAGCTTGAAGACTACAGGTAAAAATAGCATTTACTATACAGAAAAACCTCAATATTTCCTATTGAATATCTATAATTTTAAGAGAAATTGAACTCCCTGATGCTTTCAGATTTTTTTAATGAGGGTGGGGAGGAAATACATTACAGTAAGTAATACTCAGTCAAAACTGAAATTAGCGCTAAGAAAAGAAAAATCACTTTGAGAGGTAACATTCAAACTGACAAGATTCTCTCAGACGTCATCATTTAGGATACAGAACTATAAGCATACGGCAAACTGAACAATGCTAAGGCTGACAAGCTACCCTAGCTCAGCTGAATTACACCTAGAATTGAATCTCTCTCATTCATATAGCAATGCTTAAATATGCCTCTGTTTTTCTCTCTCACTAAAGCAATCAAGAAGCACAGACTGCTGATGTGACAGAGCCAGAGTACACGGATGTAACTTGACTCTTCTAATTACAGCTAGGTATGCCAGGAGATGTTCAAAAAAATAAATAAATCACAGCAACTGCAACAGGCATCCCACGTTACCCTTATCTTCCCCCCCCCACCGTCTCATTTAGTTATTTAGGGGGAGTGTTACAGTTCCAGATAAATGTGTGTTTCCCACCTCTAGGGTAAATAGTATATTTGCACAGAACAGGTGCAATCATAATACGGCAAGGGATAAGGGGCACGCTGTGGGCGGGAGGAAGATAAAACCTGTCCTGAGCAAGATAAGAAACCACTTGCTGTTTAGATTTAGGTTCAGTTCAACTAAAGACAGTGAAATAGAGAAGCAGGCTCAAAGATGAAAACCTCTTTTCTCTCTGCAGTACTTCCACACACTGAGTAGAAATACAGACAGACATAGCTGTGGCTGCACAAATGCACTGAACCCAACCACCTTGCTTTCTCAGGCTTTTCTTTTTTTTCCAGACTTTAGATTTTTGGAAGCATGAACAGCAAAGACATTCATATCAAAAATATGTCACCGAGTAGTAGGTAACCGACCTGTAGGGCTGCTCAAGGCATGAATCAGTACTATTTTCCTAATATACTCTGTCTTCAAAAGCTGTTACAGAACTAAGCATTTTTCTAAGGAATTTTATCAAACAGCATCAACAAAATTCAAGAGTAAATAATAATACAAGAACCACATTGCTCATGTTTGCTGCCGAAGGCAAAGATTGTTCTTTCCATCTGATCTTCTGCTTATTCATCTGCAGCATTCTTCGCGTTAGTATTCCTCCAGAAGCAAAGAGATCTGCAGGCAGCTTCACTTCAGAAGTGAAACTCAGCCCAAGGCCGAGAGATGGACAACGGAAAGGAAGCAACTCTGCATCAGTACCTAGAACAATGCACTGCACAGTGCTACTAGGGTACAAATATTTCTATTAAGGTATAAAACGCCTGTCAAGTTTCAGAAAGCAAAGCTTTCCTGACATTTATGAAATGGAGGAAAGGAGGCACTAAATCCTATCCCTCTTTGTTTAATGACTACTACTTAAACACTAAGTCCTATGGAGTACGTGTTTTTAAAAAAAAATCTTACTTCTATGCACTATTTATTATGAAGGGATTTTAACGTTCCCCAAGCACCTTCAAATATCAACCATGCAATATTGGTCACACCACCACATCTGGGCTTTACAGCCAAAACCAAAACTAAAACTAACACTTGCAATGAGGAAGTTCCCTCCCTTGGAAGGTAAATGTGAAAGCACCACACTAAGGAGACATGCTTACATTTCTAACAGGAAGCATTGTTTCTGCAGTTGTACCCTACCTCAGGGCACAACAGCAGCCAAACAAGCACTGTTCTTTTAAGAAAGTTTTGAAAAAATACAGTATTAGATTTTTTAAAAGGCCCTTAACAGACTCATTCTGAAATAAACTACCACAAATGGGATGCAAACTTCCGAAATCTTGTATTCTTGGTCATACTTTAGGCAATGCAAACTTCAAAATTGTTGTATAGGAGTTGTACACGTTTGTCATTCACCCAGACTACATGCTATGGATGCCTGCGTAGGTACTTTGGGATCTTTGAAAGAACAAAAGCAGAATAAGGCTCTCCATGTTGTACTGCTCCACAGACAGCCCGCATACCTCATGAGAACTGTCTGCACTGTAAGCTTTGATCGTCTGTCGAGGTACTGTAACTGCTGAACACAAAGCTGTGACCAGTATCATTCTTCTTGTTTCATCTTATCCTCCATCTTTTATTTTCAAAGCTTTGCTTGGCAGCCAACCCCACTTTTTTCCACACTAGCAGGCTACTGGAAAGCCACATCATGTGAAGCACTGACTCACTAAGGGAAATACTGGTGTCTCAACAGGCAACAGCTGAAACAAAGCAGATGCTTAAATTAAATGATCCTGGAGCAGCTTAACCCTTGAGATCCACTCATACTAAGTTCAGTTAGCTGGTATTGGAACAGAAATAGTTACTACCAAAAACTTGAAATAATTTGATAATTACAGCAAAACTTGAGAAAATGACAAAAGTAACTTTTCTTTGAAAAAAAACTAACCGAACAAGAGAAAACCCACAGCTATGCAGTTACTGCTTTGGAGTAAGACAGAGTTCACAGAAGAACTTTCCAAAACAGCAAAGCACAAAGCCACTACCACACAGAAGGTTATCATGCTGATGATCAACATCCCATCAATCCCCAGAGCTGGGTGTGGCCACTGAGAAAGTACTTCTAAGACTGCAACGCTAAGGCTGAGCTGTGCACAACAGGTTACTTGGCGGTGTTATTGTCCTAAGTTTCACTGAGACTCCTGATTAAAAAGAAATAAAATTGTTGTTTGCTTACCATTACAGGCCACAGAATTGATCAACAAAAGTACTATTTCTTCACTCTACTGTGGTCCCTTTAATCATTCTGAAATTTCTGCAGCAGAGGGAGTGCAGCCCTGTCAGGTATGATCCCTGACACCAAATCCTCGAGACACCCCACACACCAACCTGCAACAAGGCAGACAAGAATATTCTAAGGACCACCGCTGATACTAAGAATTTTTCTATTTCTTACCCTCCTAGCTCAAGGAAGAAAAATACTACTCAGTCTCTCCGTAGATAATGAAACTTTGGCCTAGAAAAATCAACACAAGAAAAACTTAAATATTTAACTATACTGGGACAAGTTGCAGAATGAAAGTAACTTGACTGAAGTATTTAATGATAGATGGAAATGTCTGAGATGAAGGTGAAAGGCTGATGAGAGGTATTGCCTTTGCGCTAACTGATCTCAGTGCTTCAAAAGCAATGACAACAAATGACAGTCAGCTAAAAACGGAAGAACATTTTTCTTAACTGATAGCATTCTTGGTAATGAAATCTGTATGCTTTTCCAGTAAGTTTTATTACACGTGAGATGAAACATCAGCAGTTTCACTGAATAAAACAATCTACAATTCAAAATAGCATAACATTAAAAGACCAACTTTTAAATGTTCCTTCCCTGCAGCTTGCAGCTTCAAACAGAGGCTTAGCGACCACCAGCGCGAAAGTGAAGACATTCCAACACTGCCCATTGGCTTTGTCTTGGGGCACAAGAGCAGAAAAGCACATTCCTAAGATGTGGTGAACTGAAAACTTTATGTCCAGGTAGGTAGGTGACCAGAAGACTCATTTAGTAGAGGTTCACTTTGGAAACTGAATGGCAAATGAAACTGCCAAATAGTCTGGGACAAAATGAGCACAGATGCAAAATATTTTATTGTAAAAGGAATTCAAGTAAACCTATAGTAATTTTCTGTTAAATTCTTGCTAGTATATACATACTAAAATCAAAATAGGCACTCAATTTTTCCACTTGTTTCAATTTCTTCTGAATACTTCTTGAAAGCAGTTAGGACTCTACAAAATACAGCAGAAGATTAACACCAATACTTCCCATTTCTGGTAGGAAAATATGCAACATTTACATTTTCCTTCTTTGCAGTTATAATCACTTCAAAACTATCTGCTATAACTGAAACACGTAAGATTTTTATCCTCCTCTATACTTTCCAACTCCTGAGCCCTTCTACTAGGCAAGACATGTATGGTCAAAAAAAGGCATAATCACTCATTTCATCCAATTTCAACCTAGCCCTCAAAATCATCCAAATCTTACTGCATAACACTGCAGTTCTCTTAGAGATCACCAGCTCCCACATGTGAACTTCTGTGGACAATTTCTGGATCTCTGAATTTTTGTCAAGGAAGACAATACACTGTCCTCTTAAAATAAAACAGTATTGTACCTCAAAGGCTTAAGCACAGTGTTATCAGAAAGCATTTATCTTCATTAGCCTAAAATAAGAGATAATAATGATATTTATGCTTTACAATATTTGTATTCTTATCTAAAGACGCCTCTGTCCAAATGAACACATGCACATAGGCACACACACTACATATCTGGACACAATCCCACTCAGCATCAAAGCCTGTGGGAGCATTTCTGTCACAATGGGTTAAAAGTCCAGTATTAAGAACCAGGACAAGTTATAATCAAATCAGATTACTTCTGTACAGCAGTTAGCTCCAGCAAGCCACGTCAACGGGCATCAGAATTTATAAAACTCAGGTGGAAACTGGAGATGATAAAGAGGTCAAGAGTGCGACAAAGGCTGCTGGTAGTCTTGGATCTAAAAGTGAAAGGCAAAGAAAATTTAAAAAAGCAAGACAACATCTCACACAGTTGATCTATCAAGGCAGATAGAAATCACCGAGCATACCATATGCACATGTGTGTATAGGTAGATAAAAATAAGACTTTAACCTCTGTACGTCCTATTAGAGGTACATGTTCAATCTGGAACACCCAAGCAAGTTTCCACTCACACCCTCATATTTCTCTAGCATTAAGGATGACTCCCTGGTCATCAGCAGACAGATGCCTCACACTTCTTAGAAATGGGTTGGTACTGTCCAGGGACAGAGCCAGGCAGCTGCTTACTGGTACTCAGGTGGGACAGGGAGGAGAACACCCAACATTTGGGGTTTCAGAAATTTTATAATGCTTTTTAGAGAAATACACTGTGATGCTGTTTTGAAACGACCCAGAAAGACACAGGTCAGAGAATTTGGGAGTGGAGAGAAAGTATTGAGCATTGATGTTTTCAGCATTTGCGAAAGGGCTTCATCGTTGTAATCTGTATTTGCAGTGTATCTAATTAGCTAGTAGAGGGTTACATTAAAGACTACACCAAATTCCCAAAATTTCACTGAATTCAATTTTGCTTTATTTTTTTTTAAGGATGTTCCTGAAAATACGACTTTCCCCAGAGCCTCTGACAAAAGTTTATATGTAAGATCAACTTCACTGGCATCAAGCTGCCCATCTAGAAGCGTTGTCAGAACCAGGGCCGGAGGACAGCAAGCTTCTGAAACACAAGCACTGAAAACAGAGAGGGCAAGCAAGAGAAGTCTTCTACATCTACAGAGAGGAAAAAAGGTTATTCTGTTTTTGTAGCTGAAGCTTGCCAGCACACGGCACTCTGCTGATAAGCAGCAAGTTTCAGGAAGTGATACGCAGGCTGAGTACTTTGAGCCGTTTTTTGATCAGCAAGACAGACAAACTTCCCCGCGCTCAGCGCTAACCACAGGCACCTACTGCCCTAAGAACCGGGCGCAGGCTGTCTTCCTTCTGACCGAGGCACGTTTAAGCAGTTCCACCATGAGCACTGCACCTTGCTGCTCTAACAGCGGCTGCTTTTCACACCTACCAATTTGTTGCTTACGTCCTGTTGAGCTGGTGGATCAATGGTGCACCGGTTTTGATTTTGGTTTCTTTTTTTCTATTGCTTTTGTTGTTGTTGTTATTTTTTTTAAAGTGTCTATAATGTTTTTCAAGCTAAAACTGCTACAGGGTGAAAAACCTGCAGCCAAGCTGTAATACAAATAATAAAACCTCTTCTCTTTACTGTTTAGCAAAACCTTTTGTCTACTACTTTATTTTTTCATGATTCTTCCTTTGCTTTAGGTCTGTAGTATGAAGAAGTTTGTTCTATGAAGACAGGCATGAAAATAGTTCTCCGTTAATTTTAGAGAGAGTTCATTAACTGCAAGAAATAGCAAATGTGACTTAACAGAAGCTCCAAGGAGAGGGATGGATTACTTTCGTATGACGAAATCCCAGACTTACCGTAGTTCATCCAAATGTAACACCTCCTCAGAGTACAGACCTCCAAAATAACATTCTTTTTGCCAGTTTTACTCAAGACATCTGCTCACTGATCATTCACCAGCACAACAACTAGCCTGTGGAAATTTACATTTCATTGTGGTTATGGAAATCATACAGAAGGTCTGAAAGCAGCAGTTCAGATTCATTTTTCTTCTTCTACAATGCACTCCCCTTCGTGTTTTTCTCTTGGTCCAGTTATGAGATATACTCTCGACTTTTGCTCAGTGGCTTATTTATTTTAATATTAGTTCAATCCATTACTGGATTTGGATACTGTTTTTTAAAAAGTGTTCACAATATCCATACTCAGACATTCTTACTGGTTCAGTTGACGCCTCCACAAACTTCTGTAAAGAAGCACTGCAAGGTTTTTGGTTATCTATTTGGCTTGTTTATTAACTTAAATGAGTCCCAAGAATTTACCCTGGCAATAGGTATAACAAGTGGTGCTCGAGCCTTACTTTGAATGCTCATCCTGCATCTGTACAATTGTGGAAATACCTTAATTCAGATCAAATTAATCACGTTTATACCGAGAATGAGAAAATTCTAAAGCAAGTCTCTCGTATCGCCTTTGAACTGAAATACTGACATTCACTTGAAGTCTCTTTAGGCAAAATATAGCAGCATAGTGTTTAGCAGGTACGGGTTTGGAATTATTTTTTATCAAATCTACAATAAAATGAATTTTATTGGAATATGTATACACAAGATTTGTTCAGCAAATACGTAACCTGGATTATTAAAATGTCACGCTATACTTCAGTATCTTAAAAAGGCAGATCCTCAGACACCATTTTATAGTGCTGCTAAAGTTATCTTCCACAAAAACTAGACTCCATCATTAAGAACCCTCCAATATATTTCAGAAATCCTTAAAATGCATTTCATATTACCTTTTTTAAAAATAAGCATAAATGAAGCAAACAAAAATTAATACATAGACTAAGATATTTCCTTGTACTTTACTGTCTAGCAGAAAAAAATCTCTTCCACGTTATCCTGAATAATAGTCTAAAGAAATATAAATTGAACTGATGCTTACCTTTCAGTTTACTTTAATCAACAACATCTAAGACAGCTTATTGGAGAAATGAAATAAATGCTTAGGAACAAAAGTCAGAACAAAACAGCATTAGATAAAACTGGGACTACTTCCTCTCCAGTACTATCTTCAAAATTACGTTGAAAACCACAAGAAAAGTCAGAAGCGTATCGATTTCTCCCATAAAACGAATTTTGAATTTTCTAAGCAAGAGCAGAGCAGAGCAGCCTGACTGTACCGGCTGCAGCTCCTGGACAGCCTGCAGTTCCCTCCTTCATTTCACCTTTTGTTACACTGGAACTCTGTGGCTACCGGCATCTTACAGATCTCCCTCTGGACATGCCTAGAAAACAGGACCTTATGCAAGGACTGGTTCCTGCTCTCTGGGGAGTAGTATTTCATTAACACGGGAACTATTTCCTGAAAGCAGGAAGTTTGAAGTAATAAGACACATGCAGAGCTCGTCCCAGAAGTACCGCTAGGAAGGTCTCCAAGATTTTCTGCTACGATCTTTCTTGCTCCAACAGTTTTAAAGGTTACGTAGCACTGCTGGAGGGCTTTTAAGTCTCAGTGACTAGAGTTTTTCTATCCGGTGCAAGAATTTACATAATTAAGAACTTAGCAAACAGTAGTTCAGGTTTAAACTGTTTCACATCTAGAATTGCAATTTTTTTTTAATAAGTAAGGCAAGAACAGAAACACTGTTACTACAGGCAGCTGCAAAGCACATGCGGCTTCTGCAAGCTCCTGCAGCTGCAGCTCTCCAGCATCAATGGCAGCTCTTTGCCAGATCCCAGTGTGGCTCCAACACACACCGTCCTTCTATCAGCACGTTCGCACTAGTGCTCGTTTTACCTTGGCAGGGCTCGTGGTGACAGGGATTCGCTGGCCCAGACAAGATGTGGATGTACACCAAAATTAGCCTCAGTGACAAGCACTACAGAGCTGAGAGCTTTGGGATCTACTGGAGGAGGTAGAAAATATGCCAAATTGATAATACAGTGGTGTACTTCAACTCTGCATCCATAACCAGCTCAAAGAGCACAGTGAAATAAAAAGTGACAGAAATGACAATTTAGGAAATAACCAATCCAAAACTGAGAAAAGGCAAAACCTTCTAAACTATGTAACTGAATTCCATGAAATCCCAAGTTTATCTTTTATTGTTGGTGGAAAAAAATACATGCTTTTGGCTTTTTTCTTTTTCACTTCAAAGGATTATACATCAAGAAAATTCTGACAAAAAAATGGACTTAAGCAGTAGCCCTATGATCTGACCAAATGGTAGCATCCTAAAAGATACTCCATGATTCAAAGACTTCACACCCAAAATAGAAACAAGAGGAAAGCAAGCAGCCACACACAAGAAAAGCACTTAACTAAATGCCATGAAGTTCCTCAGAAGCAAACCTAGGAAGAAAACCTAGGCTTGATAGCCTGCTGGCAAGATCTTATCTGGTAGATCAGGGAGGTCCCATGGAAGCATAAAACACCCATTTAACTAGTGTCACAGCCATTTCCCTACTTTTCAAAATTCTGATTGCCTTTAACTTTAAGTGAAAGTGTCCGGTACAATTTAAGAGCAGGCCTGAAATCCAAACATTGCCAAAAACCCAAGACATTATTTTACAACCACATCCTGTGGTTAAAGCGTAATAAATTCCAGAGGCATTTCTGTTGCCTGCAATCCCGTCTTTCCCTCCTGTGCACATAGAAATTCTCAAAACCATCTGAAGCTCTTAGCCTACGAATGAGAAGGATGGCCACTGTGTTAAAGCAAAGAACTCAGAACCCCTTTTCTAACTTCTGGCTCTCCCAAGATCTCCTGCTGGCTGGCTTTGAGTGAGGGGTACCCTCTTTCGTCTCCCTTAGGGGCTGAACTAATACCATCACCCATCCTCAAGGTGCTGACAAAATAAATGAATACCTAAGACACTTTTTAAGAGTAAAACAGTCCAAAGCTTGTAAGACACAAATCATTTTGGACTAGAACAACGCAATACAGTAAACATCAGCTTCTGCACTTAAATTTTTTGCTTAACTTTAATCTCATACTTCCAGAAATTGATAGCCTTGAAGGAGAAAGTCTGTTTGGCTGTGGCAGGAAGCACAATGCCGGGCTTTAAATATCACATAAAAATAATTAAGTTATTGTATAATATTATTATATTTATTTTTGAATATAAAATTAAATAAGAATGCATGTTAAGGATAACAGAATGCCAGTCATTCTGCTCCCAGCAATAGTCACGGCAGTCACAAAAACAGAGTCAATCAGTGCCGCAAATCCAGTTATGAAAGCGGGAAAAAATCCTTCATTTATGGTTTGACCATCTGAGAGTTAAAGGTGTTTTTTTCAGTACACCTAAGCAACAGCAATGCAGAGCAGAGCAGTGGATAAAATCACAGGTTTTATTGCATCCCTTTCTCATATTTATAACCCAATCAGTACATTTAATGTAGGGTTCAATCTAACAGGTGAACCATTACTATTAATTCATTATTTCTAAAGTTTCTGCTCACGTAAATGAATCCTAATACAACAGGCCAATGGCATCCTAGTGAAACAAGAGGTATTGCTGCCAGGGATGTACTCAAACCCAAACAGCTGCTATGGCAAGTTGGAAAGTGCACACATTAATGAATCAATCCCAGCCCAACTCACCTCCTTCCCTCTCTGGTTTAAGTTAGTTCAGTGAACAGAATTCTAGAGAAGAACTTCTGCTGCTCATTTTTAACAACTACATCCCCAGTCCTGGCTCCAGCTCTGGGACAGGGGCTTTGCTGGTAACAGTTGTTTACAGAGCTTCCCCTTCTCTCCCTCCCCACTGCTTGCTCCCATCTTGTCACCACGCGACACCACTGTTTCGTTATGACCATGCAACTATTTCTGGGCCCACACTCAGTGAATTCAGCTCAAAAATAACCTACTGGCGCCTCTCAGTTCTCGTTCCTTTTCCCTTAAGACACCCAGCAGGTCAGCAACGCAGCACAGCCAGGGCGGGCACTGCAGCTGGCAGCAGGAGCAGAGTGAGGGCAGGAAGGAGCTGTGCCCCCCGCATGCCCTGAGCCCGGAGGGATGCTAGGGAAGGGTCAGTGACAGGAAAGATCAGCTGCTCAGCTAAGCAAGCAGTCAGAACAGTCAGTAATTCTCCATTTTAACACTTGCCAGCAGTCACTGACTGTTCAGTTACAGCCAGTCCACACTCCCGGAGAAGTACTTAAGAATGTAAAGGGGGACCAGTAAGTACACACAAGGGTAGCCTCCCCCCAGCCAGGCTGGCTTACCCCACTGAAAATCAAGGCGATGCGAGACGTGTTCCCCGAGCAGGGCGGAGGGCTGCGGTTGCACCACTTGGATGGAGCTGAGCAGCGGCACCGGTCCGGGCAGCGGCTCTCCTTCCTGTGAGTCAGTGCTGAGCCAGCCGCTGCCCTGCGGTCATCCCCACAGCTCTGCACTGGCAGAAGCCAGGCTGCAAAGCAGGATCCAAGCTGACTTCTGCTTATTAGAAAAAGACCTGTTATTTTATTTTTCAGAAAGAGCAAGAATAGATTGCTAACACTTTGGGCAACTCCCAGCAGCCAAATTACTGTTAGTGCCCAGAGTACATTCTGCTTTTGTCAGGGGCCTCCCAGAGGAGCACCTAACACCTCCTGTACTCCTATTAGTATCAGCATTCTGCAGGCAGAAAAAGCCAGAAGAAAAGCAGACTTGCTAGGATCGCCCTACGAACGCAGTTTGCATCTGCTGACTGCCAGGTTTATGCTTCCACCACTAAATCATGCCATGCGCTGCCTAAAAAACAGTAACTTCACACGGGAAAAAAAACCATTCTTCCATCTCAGACCGTCACACGGTAAGATACACACCACAAGTATCTGCTACAAGTGCAGGCAAGGGGGGAGGACTAATGAAAGAGTTCCACAGTTAAAAGAAATATGTAAAAGCTTTAGCTCATGCTTTTAATAAGAGTTATTAATACAAACATAGAGAATATCAATCCTTTTGTGACTATTTTGATGCATATTTTATATGCTTTACACACCTTTATACACCTACTCAAATCACAAAACCAAGTCATTTTGCATTTCATTTCCAGTTTAGAAAGACATACAATTTCCCAATGAGAAAGAAAAAGGCACAAACATGTACACGTGTTTTGTATTTCTAAAGTAAAACTCCCCATATGTTTTCATGTCCAAAAGTTGCTTTTACACTAGCAACATCCTTCAGATATTTCTGTTGACATTTAATTAAGCCATTTAAGTGTCTTTGACAAACTTTCAACAGGGAATACCACAATGCTTGAAGGAAAAAAAAGTGTCTCAAAGGCAAAAATTTAACAAATGAAGCAGAAATGCAATAGGCTGTGCGACGTGACAAACCCTGTATTCATACCTAGCACGTAGCCTGCTTCGTTCAGGAGCCAGCAGCCAAACATTTCAGGGTAAGAAAAAACATAAACCATATGCAACCCTTCAGTGACCTAAACCACGCGTAAAACAGGCGCATCTACATTTTTAGCTACTCTGCGTGTTACATGCAGCCATAGAAACGCTGTAACATTGAGTTAAACCACAGCAGATTTGTAACAAAGGTACCAACCATACAAGTGATGTCCCGATAGGAAATGAATTGTACAGGGTCACTGAGAGGTATCGAGCACAAATTAAGAACAGTGGAAGAAAAAGTTGTTAGACTGAGAAAATAGCTATGGACAATGAACAAAGAAACTAACATTCACTAAACTCCCCACCCAAAACATTGATTTATGAAATCCTGAATTCTTAGACAGGATGACGCACAAAAGAAAAAAAAATAAAATAAAACAGCTGCAATCAACCACGCCAAGACAAGGAGATATTTTGCACGTACTATGAACACTGGATGTCTGCATTATCAACATCATGGGTGAAAATAAACCTGTTGCACGAACATAAAGCCAGAACGTAAGTAATCCAAAATAAACAAATATTAAGAGTTACAGAAAATGGTATTCACAACAGGAAATGCATTAACTAATACAAAATTATTTTAAGTCTTGTTTGACTTTAAGCTTCCCCAAAGGTTTCCTCTTGGCTGAGATGACGACTGGAAGCTAGCACAAAAATTCACAAAGAAACCTGCCACTTAAATAAAAAGCAACAGTGCTGAATTAAGCACCAGTCTGCACGCAGTACCCATCTTCCTTCCTGCAGTTTGCAACGGGGAGGCCAGAGAGCTCTGCCCCAGAGCACAGGCAGATGGGGCCAGAGGTCTGGGCACCCCCCCCTCTCCCAGGGATCAGCCACTCCTTCTCCAAGCAAACAAATGCCTCTTCCAGTTCACCTTTTTATGATCCTACAGAAGCTATTAACAGGAGATCAGCCTAAGGAACAGCAAGTATTTGGTGAATCTTCAGGAGCATCAAGGAACTCATAGACTGCATGGTAAATCCATGCAAATGAATCCCAAAAAAGAAATGTGCATGCTCATTCTGACTCAAGTGAAACAAAAGAAACACCAAGAGCTCATCAATAAGAAACAGAGGGTTGTTTCAGTACTCCTGCTTTTAAGGAGTCCTTACCGCTAGTTCTTGTACAGAAATTATTCACTTGCACAGAAGTGTAAAAACAAGATAACAGCCCCAGCACAACACCGCTCGCACGCCACCGAAACCCAGCAAGTAACGTTGGTCACATATTCCTTCACATAGTGTGCTTGAAATCTAGAATGAATAACTCATGGTAGAGAAACATACACAAAAGTGTAAGTCACAGCCCAATTAAAGTGCACAGAAGTTTTCAGCCTTCTCCATTAAGGCAGGAAGGAAGTTATAAGAATGATTTAACCTCCCGGCTGACAAGCTTACTGCTTTATCAGAATATTTATGCTAGCTGACATTTTTAGTATGACACTAAATCACAAAACTGTGTGTTTTAATCAAAGCTTTCAGCACTTGCCCACAGAGAAAAATCAAACTTAAGTCAATAACAGGTCAAAATCCAGAAAGCACAAGAAAGGGGAGCCATATAGCTTTAAAACACTTTTGAAAAAATGAAAGAAAGGAAATAATCCCACTAAAAATCAGAAGTTATGGGGATTCATAACATGTAAAATCTCCCATAACAACTGCCAGTGTACAAACTATCTCCTCCTGTAAATGAAACCAGAACAAACTGTCTCATGTGTACCTTACACAGGATGACAATGCACACAGGTAACAGCTGAGGCACTATGGCTCATTCCCCGGCAACTTTCTCTACTGTCATCCTCTCAGGTTTGCATGCAGACCAGCTACCTGCCCAGGTAGGAGCTAAGAGCTACCAGGGCCAAAATTACTTTGCCCTGACACATCAGCAGCCATACAGATTGCCTGACTGTGCACCGTTCTGGAGAGGGAGAGAAAACACATGTAAAATACAGCTCTGCTCCACAAATTCCTTTGATTATGGATGATTTTAGATCTATATTCTGAATGTCAATTGGACATTTCCAGTTCTTTATAGCTAACATCTTTGTTCAAGAACCAGAGCCCAGCTAGGAGGATGGACTGTACTGCAACGCACTGAGGAAGGAGTGGTGCTCAGCCTCCACTGTTCGACAAGGCATCATTAAAGACCATCCACAATTACCTGGGCCGTTCCCTAAAAGAACAGGTGGTTAGTGCATATAAAAACCAGTTTTTCAGGTCTGAACTCAAATTGCATGGTAACCAGGCAACAGACCACCCAAGGGTTTGTGCCCGACCAGAGGGCCAGGCAGCAGTTGAGGGAATGGTGAGAGAATCCAGGCCTGCCTGGATCCTTCTGCCAGGCAGAGACAGGCCTGCACCAGGTGCAAAGCACGGAGATAGGAGCTGAGGATAGCATCAGCCAGACCCCAGGGAACATGTCGAAGAAGGGAGGCTCAGGGAACAGCACACAGAATAGTTCATTTTGCACTGACTGGCAATCTTCAGCGTCACCTAAAAGCCTTCATTAGAACACGCTCCACAATTAGCTGGTGTCTCTGTGACTGTCAGCTACCCCAGGCTCCCAGGAGCCCAGTGGTCCTGGTGCATGGGCCTCCAGAGCGATTTAGTTGAAATGGATGCAAAGCCAGTGCTGGTTTTAAGGCCCAGGACAGCTGTTCCAAGGCCCAAGTCCAGTGAGTGAGCCTGCAGAGGCACCACACCAAGCATCCCCCAAGGCCCAAAGTGCTCAGAGCACTCGTGTACGGGGCAGCACAGCACTACAGACTGCTGCCTTGCAGAGAGGGCCCCTCTGCCTGCAACCTACTGTCAGCCCATTTCCATGAGCGAGAGCCACAGTCAAAGGAATCATTCTGCTTCTCCCGCCTCAGCCACTTTTTCCCGCTCTCAAAACCCCTCTGTTTCTAGTGAGAATGTTTTCACAGCATGTAAGAACAGAAATACTTCATCCTCTTTCCAACTACTTCAACTCCACACCGTGTTACTTAGCACAGCTTTCAGCACGCTGAATACACTGTGTGCTGGAGAAGTGCTGCCTCACTCCCTGGCTTGGTTTCAATGAGAAAATAAATCAACTGATTCCCAGCTTATGCATCCACACTTTCTGCAGCCAGCACTCTTCATAGACTTACCACCAAGTAATGTCATATTTTTTTTGGCAAGTGCTTCTTAAAACGTTGGTTATCCATCTGTAAATGCAACAAGATCAAAGAAAGATGCCTGGGATACCTGTACACAGAGATGAGAAGCCATCCAGAAAGACAAACAAGCACAGCAGCTTTTGGATTCTGTCATCTCCAGGAATGACATTTTAGTTAGCTTTCCTCATATATACACACACGTGTTTTTTTCAGCAGCAGAGATAACAAAGAAAAGCTTAACCACCACTGGCTAGGGAGCCACATCTCAGTGAAGTACAGCAGAACGCATTTTTAAGTCTGACAGCCTGGATGAATGTAGGGCAAAAACTGATTCAACATTTAAAACAAGTGTTTAAGCCACTCTGGTAAACCAGTTGAGCTACAGCTACACCCAAATTCCCTGTCTAGACATGTTTTATAAACAGTTACGGAACACACACACAGTCAATAGAACAAAATGAACAGCTTGATTCTAAATCTGTCCAAAATCTAGGGGAAAAAAAAATGAACAAAACAATTCTCCTTTTATTCTTCCAATACATTACTCATGAATTCCAATTTAATCGCCACTGCCCAGTAAGGCTGTTAGTTTATTGGTCTGCACCTGACCAGAGCAAGGTAGCAGCCTCCAGTTCTGCTCCCACTGACAAGTGATGTCACCTTGTGACATCGTGCTCTACGGCTCAGCCAGCGAGCTCTCAACATGCAGGCAATCAACACCTCGGCTCCCGGGAGAGAACAGCCCTGCCTGCGTGAGACCTCGCGTATTTGCGGCACTGTGGGAACCACGTCCAATTAGATTTACAAAGTTAACTATGCTGCTTTTTTCTCCTGCTTTTGTTGAAAGTCATGCACATTGTTTATAGTAAGAAATTAAATTCTCACTTTCTCAGACCAGCTCCTAGTTTTGTCTGTCTTCCAAGATCTGTGAATTTCATATCTTTCTGTTACATTCAACAGCGTTGCCCTTCCCCAACCAGATCACAACACGTACCAATACCACTGTCTCTGCAGCGCTGCGATGCATCTGCTGCCTTCTTTTACAGTGCAGCGTCCTGAGAGAAAAGGCAGCAGGGGGCATGTAACTGCTCTGTGGCATTCGTTTGCTAATTATAATACAAAAGCACAAAATATAAAATCAAAAACAGGATATTCCTCAGGAACTTACAAAAAAAAACCAAGCAACTGTAGACAATTAAGAAGTAATAGAGTGAAATATTTTCACATTCATTTCCTGTTGGACAAGGAAAGCAGAAGAGTGCAAAACCTCTCTACTGTAGTATTGCAGTAGGGCTAGCAATTCCATCAGCAATATGTCAAACAAAACACAACCCGGCTCACTCTAGCAGCACGCCTGCAGGAGGACAGCGCGCTCCTCGCACAGCAGCGCAGCTTTATGATGCAGCTAGTGCCCAAGAGCAGGGAACGGTCCCCGCCCGTCTCTTGTTCAACAACGCTGCCTTCCCACTCCCTCTACCCTGCTTGTTCTGTTCCCTTAGAGGGAAAAGTTTCAACTTCAAAAAAAACCTGCTTATCCTACAGAAACTGACACTTTGCCCATGCGTTCCAGAGCAGCTCAGGAAGAGGGCAAAGCTGCCCTGTCCCACAGACAGTCACACGGCCACGCCATGCAAATCCCACCCAGAGGTCAATTTACTCCTTCGTTCCTTTTCAGTCACAGAGGAATGTTTTCCAAAAATACATTTACAAAGCCATCAATAGTCATTTGCACATAACCAGCACGCAGAAAGCAATCCAAAGTTTCCAGGACGTTCCCAAAACAAGCTGTTTGTGCTGGACATATGCAACGGCCTTGCTAAGAAAGAATCGTCACATTCATGAACAGCATACAAAGAGTTCATAAAACAGCAAAACTGGGCCCCCAAAAGCCAAACCTCAATCAACTCATGAGCTCGGAATGGCGGCCGAGGGGCTGAGAGGTGCAGAGAGGCACCGTGCATCTCCCCCCATGGGCAGGGCTGCAGATGCTCTTCCTGCCCCACACGTGAGGAAGCACTCCCACTGCAATGCCAGCACTCCCTTCAGGCTTCTTACTGAAATAAACGGGGCCAGCAACCCTATGAGTTATAAACTGACAGTGGTATTCTTTACCTGTACTTCTCTTCTTCAGCCGGATATCTTCTAACGAAGCGCACAGGGCACGCACATGAGTATATACACCACGTGCAGAGTGAGTAATTAAAGTTCACAACTGATTCATCGCTTTATTCTGCAATACGGACTTGCAGGGAGTTTTCACCTCAAAATCCAGATTAATCCTGATTAAAGCGTGCTAGTAACAACGACACACATTTCTCCTCTGCAATTTATTTTAGTTTGCTGCAGTAAAAGTGAACCTCACAAACACGTTTGCGCTCCTCAGACACCACTTCCCCCATCCGACTCAGTGCCGCAATGCCGGCCGCCCTCCAGCAGCAGCCCAGCAGATCGGTCAGCACAGGGAAGTGAGAAAGTGTTGAGAGCCGTGCCCCAGCTTCCTTTCAAATGAGGAAACTGAAATTGAAAACCTATTCTGCTACTGGAGCTCAGGGCTTTTGGACTCAGCCCCAGACGTTCAGAGGCAACAACAGAGAACGAGCTACAGGCACAGAAGCCCAAGGAGGAAGTTTGCTCTGTCTCAGCGTTCCCCACTGTTTCCCCTCAGCATGGCTTCATCTTGCTCCAGCAGCAGGTCCTGCCTGAAAGTAACGCAACAGATGGACCGGGGCTGGCACGAGCCAGGTGCTAAGAATACCTGGCATTTAAAATGATCCCTTTTACTGCCCATTGCCATTAATTTCAGCTGCCCGTGAGTAAACCTCAGTGAGCTCAGTCTGCTCCAAACCCAGCTCCCATGGCTGCTTCCACCACGCTCACTATCCAGCCCAGTGGCATCCACGCAGCTGTTCCGTTTGGGTTACGCGGGCAGAAGACTGCATCTGAATGAAAGTTAGTCACCACTAGCTGCTTTGGTCAGCAACCGGTTCTGAGAAAGAAATTTTTAAAAGGAGCCCCTAACACAAATGAATTGTATTCCATAGAAATAAAGAAGATGTCACAAATTAGACATTACGCGACTAATGACTAAAACCCAGAATAAATTACAAATTAAGACCTTCTTAATGAAATATTTTCTTCAGCTCACCAGAGCACTGACATTATTAGTCATAACAAAACTTCTCCCAGAGAGAAAAGTAACAAGTCACGTGTAGGCCATTTCGACATTTATCTGCCTATAAAAGACTTACTCTCCCTCCTCCTTCCCTGATATAAAGTATACACTCTTAAGACCTTAGGACTTAATCAAAGTCCTTTTAACACATTTTAATATTGATTATAGTACAAGAGGACACTCGTGGTCAACTACAAGGCAGTACTGTCAAAAGAGAATTTATTTCTGTACTCGCTGGGAATCTCAGAGGGATGTGTTCCCTTCATTGTGGGATGAAGGACAGCTCCCATGCTGAGCCGTACCGGCTCATGCATCACGCAGAGCAGAGGACAATACAGAGCCCTGTGACCGTGCTGAAGCAGACTGAAGGCAGCTGGGAATGCCTCACACCAGTGTCCATAGCAGAAGCCCTGCACGCTGCTGGCATTGAGCTCATACCAGAGCAGACAGACATACAGACAGCGTGCAGGCACTACAGAGGGAGGCTGCCACAAACAGCCACATCTGGAGACACTTGTCACCTTCCCCTTACATACACCTTAGTTATTGCCTTGGCAGTCTTTGTTATTTCTGTATTAAATACAACATGTTACTTAATCACTTAGCTCTAAGACAAAAAACAGAAGCTAAACACACCCTGCTTGTTCCTTCTGTCTAATTACAGACCAGAAGCTGCTGTTAATGCTGAGATGAGGATTGCAGAACAGCTGCTAATGCACAGTGCTAGGAGAGGAACCTTCAGCCACGAGCTGCAAGGAAGCTCTTCAGAAAAGCAGCAACATGTGCAGCCCTGAGCCAACTCTGACGTGGCTTCGTGTCTAAACCACGGGCAGACCGGAGCTGCTGAACTCAGACTGCACCATAAAGAGCAAAACGGCAGCCTGGCCGTCACAGAACACCAGCTTGAGTTTTATACAACATTACTGAAATTGGGCTACACAAAACAAATCACGTTTCTATTTGAAGGATACATCTTACTACAAATTCATGTGATAGCTATGAGCTACTGAACTAAAGCCTCCATTAGAGAAGGAGCAGCAGTCCTCCATTCCTCTTAAGTGTTTCCCTTTTATCTTTGCAGAACCTAGAGAAAAGGAATTCACCTTTTAGCTTTAATCTTCCTAACCCCAAAGAGACGACGCTCAGCTACAGTAGGAGCCTAAAGTATTTACACTATTGTCTGTTGTACATATTAAAGCAAAGAAAAACACACAGAGGGAAAGACGAAATGCACTGCAGACTGTCACGGCCGCAGCTGGCACTGTGGGACCCAGCTGAGACCCTCCTGGGGGACAAACGGAGGAAGGCAGGGCAGTGTGTGAAGCAAAGGACAAGCACAGCCAAAGCTGCTTCAAACGAATGGCAAATCTCCCTGGAGAAAATGAGGAAATATTTTTTATCACCAGAAAAAGTTTTACACCATCTTTATTAAAGGCATTAATTTTTCCAGGTGAAGATGGCTCTTCAAAGGAGCAGGAGGAAATCCCAAATTCACGTTTTACATTCTGAGAGCAGGCGGCCTGCTTCTCAGCAGCCCACGGCACTGCGCACAAGGTACGTACCCCGCCGGCCTACGGCAGGAGCTGCACTTCCTCATGTTGATGCAGGATGATCTGACTGCAGAGTGGTTACAAACTACTTCACACTGTAACATCCTGTCAGGTTAGCAAATCATCGTCTTGAAGCTCCGCAGATCCTCACTTAATAGAGATCTGCTGCGCAGCACTCAGCCTTGGACAGAACAGGCTGGCTCTCCAGATGCTGCCTCCCAGTGCGAGCGGACAGCGCACTGCAGCGCGGGCACCTCCAGTCCCACCTCCCACACAGCATCCAGCTCCAGGTCACTCACTTACTATAAACAAATGGTCTCAGATTTATAAACAAACATATACCTCCAACAGAAGTCCCAAAAGACAATTTGAACAGAAGCCCTGCCCAGTGCTACGTTTTGTTCATCTAAGACAGCAACCAAACCCTCCCAAGCCATCGGGCAGACTGGGTGCTTTTCCAAAGAGGTAAAACACAGCTCTGGCACAAACGATCAGACTGAGGGAGCAACCTCCGGGTGAAGTGCTTCACCCTATGCTTTAAAGCCTTTACAACAGATTAAAGTGGTCATTTCCATAAATTCTGTTATAGTAAATCCAAGTCAAAGACTTATTCAAAGGAATACATCTGTAAGAGTTCAATTTACATTTTATTTTTCATTTGTGGTAATTCCACAAGGAACATCGTCTTTTTTTTTTTTCCCCCTCTTTCTGATCCATGAGCTACTGGCAATTACACAAACGCCCACGTTAACAGAAGACTGAGTTCATCTGTCTCTAGGCTAACACCTAAACTAATTAGCTCTCCACCAGCACCTGCTCTTTCACTTAGCACAAACCATGAGGTAAGTATCCACATACATTAGGGAATGAAGTGTCTTCCCTGCTTACTCTTAATGGTGTTGACATTAGCTTCATTAAGAAAAAAATTAAGAAGCTTAATGGCTGCTTTACAAGAACCCCCAATGTCCCTAACTGCTGTCAGTAATGGCTTCTGGAAGCACAAATAACATCCTCTAATGGCCATTAGAAACCAGTATTGCCCTCTTGCTTCAAGGATGGTTCTCCTCGTTCTTATTTTCTATTCTGCGTCTCTGGGTAGAGGAAAACTGTCAGTGCACGATGACTCTGTCAACCACTACAATTCAGAATATCTTTTCCCCAGAGCACTTATTTCACACAAGCATACACTGAGTACACAACGTCAGGGGTCTTACCACAGACCTGCGGCACATCGTCCTCCCGCCTAGAGGGGACCTTTTAAAAGCTTCCGCATCAGGATTTCAACATCTGAAAGATCAGGATATCTTTGAAACAAACAAAAACCCACAAGCACTACAGCATTTATTTGTTTATTTTGGACCTATCGCTACCATTAAACCTTCCCAGAAACTCTCTCTTTCTCCCCTGGAATTCTGCTCTCTTAATAATAATAAACCATTTCACAGCCTGTTTCTTCATTTGAATAACTAGAAAAGATCCCAGCATCCTCAGTTATAGCACAAAGCAGCAAAATCACCAGCACGTGTCCTACTCTGTAGGAACGTTCATACTCCTGTGTCCAGCAGAGGACATTTTACTTCCTGCAGTATATCACAACAGCCTCAGAAACTGAACCGCAGTTTTTAGATGCATTTGCTTTGACTCCCCCCCATATTTGCACAGCACTTAGCACAACGTGGTCTTGGTTCATGACCAAGCATGTAAGGCAGAGAGCAATACAAATAAAGAGCTGCACACTGACAGGAGAGAAGTGGGCTTCTATGCTGAGCCAAATGCAAACACTGCACTGCGTGTTTACTTTTAGTGTCCAAAAATGGTTTCAAGAGGCTTTGTCAGACTTCAACGCTTCTGCGCACCACAAAGGCAGCCTCACCTCAGCAGACTCTAAAAGGGCCCTGGGTCCTCAGTGACACTCGCAGGACGAGACAGCCCTTCTCGCAGACATGCTTTACCTGCCTCCAGCAAACATAACGTGACCAAACAGCGGTGAACAGACATCACATCACACGTACACAAGTGTTGGAATCCCTCAGCTAACCATGCTCACTTGCTGTAGTAATGCTGTTGTGCTTCCTACCAAGAGCAGAGCTGAATGATATGTACCTGGTCAGCAACACAAAAAGACATGAGCCAACCTGCCTCACACGTTTCAGTCTTCTCTAGAGATTTAAATACAAAGGCTGCTCCAAAATAAATGCCTCCTGTTTTGTTATGTTGGCCCACAATGGCAGAAGCAAACGGTGGTGGCATAGCAGCGGAGGTTGAACCTTCCACCAACTACAATTACAGTTTGTTGCCGCGCAACAGATGGCAGCAGAGGGGCAGTCTGATAAAACAGTGTCTGACATGGAAGTGTGGATGAAGCAAAGGTGCGTCACTGGATTCCTCCATGCAGAAAAAAATGGCACCTACTGACATTCATTGGCGTTTGCCGAACACTTATGGAGACCAAACAGTGGATGTGAGCACAGTGAGGCGGTGAGTGGTGCATTTCAGCAGAGCCAATAGCGACAATGGCTCACCTCCACCGCTGCTGCAGTGCTAATGGTCATGACTGTGTTAAAAAAAAATAGCGTTCTGTAGCTGAGAATTCACTCTATCAAACAGTGTTATCGCGGTCTTTGTAACTGTTGTAGTTTCAATGAAAAAAATAGGAGGCATTACTTTCGGAACAACCTATGCGCTTCTTTCTGTAACGTAAAACTCTATCGCACTGAAAAAAGTACGAAATCGTGGGCCCGGGATGCTCAGCGGGATGCAGCCGCTGTCGGCCTCGCGCCGGGTCCCTCCGCTCCCCGCACAGCGCGGACCCGGAGCGCAGCGCGCCGCCCGCCCAGCCGACCCGGCCAAAGCTTCGTGGGCCCGGCAACGTGCCCGCTGCCCCCGCGCGTTACTTGGCGCAGCTCGGCACGCTGTTACTTTCCGCGAGTTCTGCTCTTTCAGCTTTTCTTTCCCTTTGTTACGGCAACCGCCCAGACCCTATCCGGACCGCCCTAAGTCGCTAGGTGCAATCCCGGGCACAACGCGCCGCTTCAGCAGCGTTACGGGGTGAGCCGCAGCGCCGAAGCGAACCGGAGCGGGACTGCCCCGATCCGAGCGTCCCCCCGGCTCCCCTTGCCCTGCGGGCAGAGGCTCCCCAGGGCCCGGCGGCCAGCGACCGCGACGACAGGGTGCCCGCACCGCCACGTCCCCCGCCCGGCGCCGCGCCGAGGCCCTCACCTCGGGGCCCCTCACCTCCGGGGCGCGGCCCGGGGCAGCCGCCGAGGGAGGGAAGAGGCATTCCCCCAGCGCCCGGCCCAGCGCTCACCTGCGGCGGCCGGAAGAGAAGCGGCAGCTGTAAGGGCAGCGGCGGAGCGGCACCGGGCGCTGCTGCTGCTCCTGCTCTTCCTCCTCCTCCTCCTCCTCCCGCCGTCTCTGAGGTGTCCGCGGGGCGCGGGAGGCTCCGTGCTCGCGGGGCGGACCGCCGCGTGCTCTGCCCGCCTCCTGCCGGCGGCGCGAGGGGCTGCGAGGCGGCGCGCGGGCTCCGCTCAGCTCCCGGGGGGTCCGCGCGGGTGGCACTGCCGCCTCCCAGAGCCCCGCACCGCCCGAACGCGGCTTGTGGCAGTAATTAACGGCTGCAGGTGCAGCGTAGGCCTTCTCCGCTCGGTTCGCGCCTCAGAGGGAGCAGCGCTTCGCGCACACCACAAGCGCCCCGTTCGCCTCTCACGCTCCTGTTTGCATATTGCTGAGCAAATGGGAAATGTTTTGTGAGACCGCCAAACAGGAGAAGTGCTTCGCGGGACTGAGAAGCTCGGGAAGGAATTCAAATCTAGTTCTGTCCATTCGTAGCATCACAGAACCGCTTGAGCTGGAAGGGACCCTTAAAGGCCGTCTAGTCCCACTCCCCACAATGCACGGGGACGCCTGCAGCTCCGTCGGGTGCTCAGAGCCGCCTCCAGCCCGACGCTGAGTGTCTGCAGGGATGGGGCACGCACCCCCTCTCTGGGCACAGCAGGAGAGCAGCACTCTGCCCCTTGCCCTGTGACGCTCCTATGGGCCCTCCCGTGCAGCTCACCTTTTCTTACCTCGCTCTTCCCAGTGCCGCTCGTTACATCGTGCATCTGAAAAGCACCAGGAAATTATTACTGCATTCACATGGAAGCAGCACGCAGGGTATTCAGACTGCTGAGCAGGGGAGAGGGAAAAAAAGATCCACCAGCAAAACAGTTGTTAAAAAGAATTCCTCTTCAGTGAAAGCTGGAGTAGATAACTGGATTAAAAAACCTGCAGGAAATGGAAAATGCATTGCTCTGAGATCACAAATGGACTTATTTCAGAACAGATGGACTCTGTTTACCACTTCATCACGATTTTGTGGACCTCCCAAGCACACCAATTGCTTCACGTCAGCTCTGTATACCCACAACCATTTGCTGTCCCACATGAAGATAAAAAATTCTGCACAATTCAGTACTACGGTCGCTGTAATTTTTTAACAGCAGCAGTTCCAGAACACCAGAAGCGCTACATGAGAACTGCTGTGAAGATTAAACTATGGGTAACTACTGCAACTCACTTCTAGCAACATGGACATAAAAACAAAAAAGTGAAGTACAGACATTAAGATACAGTCCGTAGGCTCCTACAGATGCTACATACAGTACTGACTTCCCCTTGTATTTTCCTGCAGCCAATGTTCCCCCACACCAGCACAGCCACCCCTTCACAGAGCTGTGGCACTGCGCCTGCCCTGAGAGCAGCTCTGCCCGGGGGAGGGACGGCACCAGCCTGCAATTAGCTGTTATCTGTTGGCACCCTCAGACCCATCTGCAATAAATGTCCCGTGTGCGTGTGATAGCTTCACAGTATCACACATCTACAGCTATTAGCCCTTAACTGAAGGTCCATCTGAAATTATCTTGTTCAGATTAAAACACAGCAGTCCCTTGGGAGTTAATTGCCTGCGTGAAAATGTTATCCATAGACAAGCACGCTTCGTGATTTTCAAGCACTTGTTCAGAAAAGAAGTCCTACAAAAGGAGAAAAAAAGCTCTAAAACAAGTACGTAAACATATAGAATCAGAGCATTAAACACACATCCTTCCAGACTGCATTAAAAATCTAGAATTATTTACAATAGGTTATTCAACTAAAATAAAATGCAACACATTAGTCGATGAGATCTAACATGACAAAATTCAAGCTCTTTTTCCAATTTTCTGTTTGAATTGCTTGTTGATGCGTTGTTTCTACCAAGTCTACTTGCAGAGTCATTTGCAAATTGAGTTACAGAGCATTGCAGATGTCCGCTTTGTACAACTACGATGCATGCTTCAGAGTAGATTGCATAGCACCCAATGAACCATTAAGGAAGAAGGAAAAATTGCTATTTTTTTTTTAAAGCAGCTGAAATAACAGGAATTACAGTATTCTTCAAGTGTAACTCTGATGAAGGAAGGGGCTTAATTCTTCTGTCATTGTGGGTTGAATCTGCCTTCAGGATACTCCTCCTTGCACTGTTCACAGTAGTATGAGGGGTAAATCGGGTCCCAGTAAGTTACTTTGAAATAATTTTATTTGCAAAGTGTTTCAACACTCAGGAGTTCAGTGGCTCCCATAAACGAGTCAGGTAGTGCTCAAGGAACAGTTGCTGAGCAGATGGCATTTAGGAAAGCGTGCTTTATCATGCTGCCTTTTGCAATTAAACAAGCATTCAGAAAAAGTGACCAAAACAGCCTTAACTTCATTTAGAAAGCAAGACAAATAGCTCAAGCAAATTTTGTGCTATTTCCTGCAAATCTGTGAGTTCCAAGATGTCTAACAATACAACAGTCCCGAAGTGATAGGCACTACATGCTTAGGAAGGAAGGAAAGGGAAATTATTTTGAGCTGTTAAACTGATATCATCCTCGTTTTGGGGACAGTATTAGAATGAATTGCTGAAAACCAATATTATCATAAATGATGTTAAATGAAAAAATACTGCATCAGCCACAATAAAAAGAAGGTAGAATTTCACTGCTGTTATGTAGTTTACATTTCCGAGCTATTGGATCAACTGCAGGAACTTTTGGGAATAATTTGCTGCTTTTCTCTAAGTAAAGCATAAAATCTACAGGAGTTACATGCATCTCTAGGCAAATGAAAGGCTACTCAGGTCTCTTGTCACATCTGTGGTTTGTTTTAAAATCTCACAGTCTAACAGACTTGGAACCAAGGTGGTATTTTCTAGCCTTCTGTACTTTGTGAAAGTCAGTGGGTCCTAGTTCCACAGAAGTGGCTTCTCCAAAGAAAACATGAAAACCAACACAAACTCACAGCAACGTGAAACAATTGAAGAGATCAGGGTAAGTGTCAACAGACCAAAAAAATGTACTAACGTAACAGAGGGGCCAATAAGCCAGTTTCTAAAGGAAATGCAGTTCTTGGCAGTCCAAGTCTCACCATCGGATTTCTCCAGTTTTGCAGCCTTGGCTGCGAGGTTCACTGACTTCTTGAATTAAGAATCAGAGAAGTATTTCCATTTCTTTTCTCACTCGTGTTCCTTTCTGCACAGCAAGAATGTGTATTGTGCCCTAAAATCAGTGCTTGGTCGATGGTGTAAACCTTCCACTCGTGCTCATGGGTGTGACCTGGCCTGCACCAAGAGCCACACGTCAGACCTGTTTTAAAGTGCTTCTGTATCTTGAAGCTGATCTGTATCAAAATGTAAAATTTTCTTCTAGAAACTGAATTATTCGCAACAATGCTGAAAAATCTATCATGATGACCTTATTGAGGGGTCACTCTTCCTTAACTGCTGAGTAACACATGGGAAGAAAATAAATAAAAGGACATTTCTCTGTTAGATACTGCAACACCGCAGGTGGGGCTTATAATAAAATTGAAGATGTTATTGATTTAAGGAAAACAGAAAAGATTAAATCATTTCATCATTCACTGTGAAAATAGCTGTTTGTACTTCCAATGTCTTTGCATTAGTAGCCACAAGGACATACTGGAAACTAAAAAGAAAACTTTGGATAAATTACTAAGGGACAAATAGATCATGTGTATTACCAGGGAAAATTGCTCTTACATAAATTAGAATATAGTTGTCCTAGAACAGAAAGTTGATAGAGAGTCCACTAGAAAACATGGTTTTACTTAAAAAAAAAAAAAGAAAAAAGTCTGTTTTGAAACAATTGAAAAAAGACAGTGTGGACAAAATCATTTGGTTAAATCAACATAGACCCATTGTATTGCGTTTTAAGGAAATAACTGACTTCTTGAAGACTAGATTTAGATGGAGATTGTAATTTTAAAAGACAAGTCCTCCCCTTTATCCTTTATACTGAGAAAAAAAAAGGGCTGTGCTTTCCTGCAAGTATTTGGCATTTTCAAACATTTCAATATAATGATTATCTCAAAGCTGAGAGGGACTAAGATGATAGATGCTTTCGTTTCTCACTATTTTGAAATTAAAGAGTTCTGCTGTATTGAAAATTATGACTGTGTTGCAAATGGATTACATCAAGTCTTAACTGATGCCACCTGGCAGCTGGAACGAAAGGTGGCTGTGATTTACTGATCAGGCCAGATGTGACACAAAGTTTGAAAAAGTGTGTAAGAATTGAAATATTGAAGACGACATGAAACAAGAAATGGAAATAACTTCCTATAATGACATCAGGAAAGTAAACATCCATTCTAATTTATGTCCTTCTAGTGTTGCACCAGATCATCTAAACTGTTGACTGTAGTTCTCCCTTAGTAAGCCACACTAGGATATTCAGACTCTCCCAAAGGTACAAACACAGTACCTCATCGCACAGCCCAAGTACTTTGTTTTCATGGGCAGATTTTTGCCTGTTGATAACTGGAGAAAGTTAGAGAGTTGGCATTATTTAATAATTTGTTGTTGTTTTCTACTGTTTAGTAAAGTTTCCAGACCAGCGCGCTCTGTACCTACGAAAGTAAATTCCTTCCCTTTTATGTTAATTCTCCAGCTTCCAGGTTCCCAACTTCGGTGTTTGCCAATGTACTCTGAGAAGTTTGTTCTGGTTTTGATAAACCATCACATGACTTTGCTCTCAAGAATTGAGAAATCCTCAATTGCTACGTGCATTTAAATAAAGCGCTTTGTCTGGGAAGGCCCAAGGCAGTCCCTGCGTACACAGGGAGGTGCCAGGCCAAGCACTGCCACTGCTGCAGCAGCTCCTCTTTCCAGGGGCAAGCTGCTCTTCCCCCATTGGCTTCTGAACCTTGTTGATACTGTTTAAACTTTATTTTTTTTCCTCAAGCACCAAAATTTGATTTTTTCAGCCGTACTTTTAGCTCTGGGATTTGGGACGTATGAGGAAGGGAGGTGTAGTTCAGCAGTACCAAACAAATTCCTACCGCCTTAAGCATCTATGTACAAACAACATTATAAAACAGAAACCTTCCAACTACCTTTCCTAGATGGAGTATGTTGCTTAGACCCTGCACAGAAGTCATTCAGCAGGCGGCACACATCGCAGCTCTGACGTACTTGAGGTTTCCAGGAATCAGACTGCTTTATTTTGTCACCTTAAGGGACACATTTTAGTGCCATAACATAGGTTTAGTAAGACACATTTTGGCATAAGTAAATATTGTATAGAAAAGATTACGTTACTTTATAAATTATTCCTTTGCACTGTTAAAATTTTTGAAAAGGCAACCAAGCTAGCACTGAAGGAAGAAAATATGAAACGTTTCCACCTGCTGTTGGATTAGCCATTGATTTTTCTGACTGAGGATGGACCTTTCACAGTTTTTGATTACCAGACAACCACAAATGAGTCTGATTTAAGATCTACTACAGTGAAGAGGAAATAAGACAAACACCTCAAACTTAACCAGTGCTCTACTTATTGTGAGAATGACAACAGTCCTGTCTGGAAAAGCCACAGAACAAGGGAAATACAAACAGTAACCATTAAATGTGTATTTCACATAAACCACAATATTATTGTAAAATAAAGAAATAAAAATATATCTATCCATACACATTCATACTTTTAGGTGCAAAAATCTTTTGTGTACAGCGAAGTAATTTGTTTTGTTTTATAAGGTGGGAGAATTAGTTCAGAGAAGATAATATGATAATATTCCCTTCAAAACACTATCAATCTTCAACCTCAATTCCTGCCTCCCTGTAGGGTGCTGGGCAGGATTTTATGAATACTACATTCAGTACCAAGACTTTGCACCACAAAAGTGCAGGCTGGACTTAAAAAAAAAAAAAAAAAAAAAAAAGGATTATGAGACACAAGTTAGCAAGTTTTTAAAAACAAAAGCAACCAAGGATTAAAATGATATCTTTTAACAGTCTCCTAGCAGGAGAAAGCAGAAGCAAGACATACTAGTATCAGCCTAGTTGCTGATTAACACCTTTGCAGCTATTTATACCTGGTGGGGAACGTAGGATCCTTTAACAAACTTCAGCAGTGAGCAGATTTACTGCTCAGGTCATTCAGTACTTGACGAGAAGGAGTGTTTGAGCAAACTGACTCACCAGAAGACTCACAGCATCTCACTGACTGTTCATCCTGGAAGGCAGAAAGATGGCATTCCTCTACAAGACGTTTACGTTGAGTATCCTCAAGATTTCTTCTCTTTGTCTTCCCTTGGTCTTGTCTTGCTTATTTGCATACATAAATGAGTTTCAGGATCCCATCAATTTTTACCAACTCATTTGCAGAAAGCAAAATTTATATTTTTTCTTTCTCTTTCCCGAGCTTCATAAACACTCACGTTCACCAGTGGTTGCTCATGTAGGAGAATGAACAAGTGGGAAGAAGCAATGTTTTGAAGCTAGATACTGCAACGAAAGAATCACATTGAACTGTACTCCAAGTCTGTGGTCAAGAAGTCTAATAACAGCACCACGCTTCTGTCAGAAATTTTTGGAGTCCACAAATCAATAAAATGGTCATGGTAGGGAAGTCACTAGATGCTAAGAGTTAAAATCAAAGCTATTCAAAATTAACTGATCTAAATTTTAGAGTAGATTTTAGATTAATTTAATCTAGCACTACCATACTAAAATGCACAATTAATATCTGCTTTCTGGCTACTTTATTCCTTTTTCTTTTTCAAGCAGATGCACAGATTTTGGGCTTGTCAAGACCTAATAAGGCCATCTAAATTTTCATTTTTCTACAAATTAGACAGAAAATAAATCTCTAATTTTTTTCCACATTTGGGAGAGAGAAACACTTGCAAGACATGGCAAATTTGATTCTAGAAATTTGCCTTGCATTGCTAAGCTGAAGAATCAAGTTGTAGGAACCAGAAGAGTAAGTAATCACTAGTTTTTTCACTTTAACACTAGCTGGAATAATTAAATGCATTTTTTGTTACAGCCCCTGAATGGGGCATACTCCTTTCTCAATCAAATAATTACGTAGTTTGCAATCTCCTATATATATTTTTTTTTGCTATGGAATCACATGTTCAGTTTTAAAATCTAACATGAATTTTAACACCCATCAAGCTGTCAAGTGGCTGACTACTTTTATTTAACATACATTTTCAAGATCAGACCATTGTGTAACCACTTGCTCACATTACATTTAGGAAGCATACAAGATGACTCCAGACATGAAATGGAAACGTTCCATTTTTAAAGTACATTTAAAAGACAAGGTTGCCACCAGCAACTGGACAGCTGATTATTTTCAAAAGATTAATAAACTTATTTTCCTAGAACTTAAAGACTAAAAATCTGAGTTGTAAATTCTGAGGATGCTGCAAGGAACACGGAGGTCAGTAAAAAGAATAATGTACAAGCCACAAACAAAGCTTTACTTACATTTCAGCTTCTTTTTTTGCCATACAGTAGAAGAATGACTGTGTAAAAAAAAAAATCAATAAATACAGAGCTCTTTAACTATAAACACTATCTGAACTATCTTTTAAAAACATTTAAAAAAACCAACAACAGACAAATAAATCTGATGTCCCAATAGAAAGATATATAAACATTTTAGCATCTCTAGGTAATTTAGATGGGCTACGCTATTAAACTGGCAGCAGCAAGGCTGTAAGAATTCAATATGTAGATGTCTTCCTATTGATGTATGCAAGGAAGGTAACCAGAATTAAGAACATACACTAGTAAAATCAACCATGCTTCAAGGATTTATGCTTCACAAAGTTTCCAGCTGAAGGCAACTAACATTAACTTCTGTGTATTTCCACAATGCCCTGCTCAGAGTGCAAAGTTTGAACAACCCTAAACGGAACACAAGTTTGGACAAGTGTGGAGGAAAATTAGAGAAAAATAATAGTTAAAAAAACCTTTATACACGTATATCCTTACACTTATTCTCAGAAGATTCTGCTTCAGCTCTCTTAAAATGAAAAGCCGCAGGGCAGGCCTACCTCTGCAAAAGGTAGAGGTGCCCAGCAACCAGCAGGTGAAGCACCCAGATACTACAAAACCTTAAAGGGCTTCGAATATTCTGTTCTTTCCAGTACTGCGAAGGGAAACACAGGGTGAGTGTCAAGAATGGTGATAAACTGCAGTAGTTAGATTAAACATTTATTTTTCATATATTCACAAAATCTTCACAAAAGTATTGAAACTCAAAAAGGAATTAGACTTGAGTCAAATACAGAGATGAAATGTACAAGACAAATGAGCAGGCAAACTAAAAGGTCTTGAAAGTATTTTACTTCAGATTGAAAAATGAACAGTTCAACTGTTCTGTTTAAATAAAGATTTGCAAGATATACAGTATTTTATGAATACAATGCTGGTCATTTGAGGCAATGTAAAATACCTCAATTCTTCCTTCATGCTTTTTTTTTTTTTCTTTTAGAAAGATACTGTTTACCAAAAAGAAACTTGAGCAGTCCAGGAAAAGCTATTTTCCATTAAATTTATGAAAACCATAAATTGAGGCAAACCTAAGATTCCCAATGGAATCAAGATTATCTTCCCGCTACCACCACCTTAAAATTATCACATGCTTATTGGAACACTAATATCTGCACCCTAAGAGTACATTTGCTTTCAACAATGAGGGTGATTCTTTTAAAAACACTTCAGTGTGGTAAATGCGATACAGATCTTTGCGAGTATTTAGTTTTGGAACAGTTTTGCTAATAGCAGCTAACAATACTGGATTAATATAATTTATAAATAATTGTTCCCTAAGCGGTGAACATAAGTCTACACATTCACAAGAATCTAAAACAAAATAAATACTGTGATTATGCATAATGCGGTATAACTTTTACTAGTTTCTATGAATAAAAGCTCAACATCCTGTTGATAAAATCATCTGATCAAATTAAAATATGAATCTAGTTTTCTTTTTAAATATTGTCAAATTAACATCACTTAAGCTTAGTGTTTGAGTAACTGTTACGACTTTCCACACTTTTGGAATATATATATATATTTTTTCCTTTTTGAAGTAAAACACTTTAACACATTGAAAATGTTTATTAATTTAAGTGATGACATCAGTTCTGGTCTTATTTGAGCATTTTTTTTTTACTTTAAAAATCATTGCACTCATTAGTGCCCATCAAAGGTCAGGTTGGTCTGTAGAATTCCACAAATGTATATATATTAAAAAAAAAAAAAAGCTAACAGTACTTTTTATAAAAGCAACATCTCCAGAACAGCTGCATTAAATACAGCCATGTATGCCAGGTACAGACTTTCCTCTTAAAAGAAACATGAAAGTAAATGTCACTCAACATTTTACCATTGAAGTGTCCCAGCCCCTTTTCCAAACTATACCTGTAGTTACACATCTGATTGCATTCATGGCATCGAGCTTACTGCAGCTAGGCTTACAACGTGACTGAACCAGACAAATGCAGAGCTTAAATTTAGTGATAATTAGTTCAATGAAGAAATACCATGAGATATGAAAGGTTTGGGTTCTTAAGGCAATACAAAATATATTTCATCATTTGATTATTTTTTTTAATAATAATTAAGTGTAAATACAAAAATGCCTTAGAGGGGAGTGAGAAAAAAATAACTTTAATTGTAAAATTTACTTAAAGCTTCAACAGTTATCATCTCCTACAGGAGTTAGCAAAAGTATAAAAGACAAAAAAAACAGACCTAGAATGGGGAGGGAAGGCACAAACAAAGAGGCATGGGATCAAAGCAGCCCAGGAATGCAAATGGCCTGTAACAAACTGAGTTGTTTTGGTTTTGTCTTTTAAACTAAGGGGAAAAAAAAAGAAAAAAAAAAAAAAAAGAATCACCAACACCAACCAACCAGCCCTCCCCAAAGTGGCTTACTTAAAAAAAAAAAAAAAAAGAAAAAAAAAAAAGAGAGGGAGGGAGGACCACTAAGGGGAGGAAGAGAAGGGTGCAACTATAAAACCCCACTGCCCTGAAATGATGGCACTCTAGAAAACAAGGTGAAGGTTATTTCTCCGAGATGACAAGCTCAGTGTCTACACAAAGTACAGCTACACTTTATACAAATGAAACATTTCATTTGTCACCATAAAACTTTCTTCCAGAGGAACAGCTTTTGCAGATCAAATGTTCTATTAAATCTTAATGCCAAGAAAAGAAATTCTGAGCAATATAACTAGTAACGTCTCTTTATATGGATGTTAAGATGACAATTCAGATTATTTTCCAAACTAATCCTGAGAAAAAATTTATGTTTACAATTTAAACAGTAATGTTATGTAAAAAGTATTAACAAATCCACTATTACAAATGTCAGTTTTCCTATATGGTCATCTATATATACACAATAAAATGGTAAGTATATGCAAAAATAATAAAAAAATCATGCACAAATTACTTTCACGTTTAAAGGCTGGGTTTCCCTCAAAATACAATTTTTTGCCTTTTTTATTTTTTTCCTATTTTTTGTGTTTTGTTACCACCCCCTAGACACACTGAGTACTACCCCTACAGGTCAGCATGAGCTGATGGGAAATACATTTATTTTACATTCAAGCTTTTATATCCTAAATGACCCTGTTGTAGCATATGACTTATCAAATGAGCAGCCTTTTTCCTTTTTTTTTTTCCTTTTTTTAAATTTTTGTTATTTTTAATTTTTTTCTTTTTTTTCCCTTTTTTTTTCTTTTTTTTTCTTTTTTTTCTTTTTTTCCTTTTTTTTTTTTTTTTGCAGTGATCAATCTTCATGATCCGTTCCGTGGCGAGCTGGGAAAAAAAAATGCAGTTGCTAATCAATGTCCGAACAGTCTGAAGCTCCGGAAGAGATCCAAGGAGTCACTATCAAACTATCCCGTAGCATGAGATCATTGCACACAGAAGAACAGTCATAAAATAGGCAACTATCTACAAAGGTCTGAAAGGGCTGCATCCCTCTTGTGTTTCCTCTTTTTGCCATGGAAATACTGATGGTGTGATTTGCTGCCTTGATGTTGTTTGTTTGTGACTGAGGTACCGTGGCTTGAGTTTGCTGGACCTTGGAAGCCTTTGTTAGAAGAGCGAAATAACCGTGCAGATCCATGCTGTAAAAAGAAAGAGAACCCAGTAAGTCCATGGTAAGAAGAAAGAGTGACAATTGCACAAACCTATTTCTGGATAACAAGGACATCAACTCATGAAAATGATAACACGAAGAACCTGGCAAGGCAGAAGAAGCTGGGACATTGTTTGGGTGGCAGCACGGAACCACAAATCTTTCATTTTGTCAGCTGCAAAAAAAATCTCATCTCTAGATCCAAACCATGCGTGTCAAGGGAGTGAAGAATATAGCACTTTGAATTTTGAAAATGATAGAACTGTTCTATCTCAGCCACTGTGCAACTATCAAAAATGTGTTCTACAGAAACAGAATTCCATAATCCAAGAGGAAGATTGCTCAAATCTCATAATCTGTGCAAAATTAAGACAACATTCCTTTAAGACCAAGACTAATCTTATATTGCATCTTTCTGCAGATGTACAATACCTCAGATTATGCATGTTCATCTGCCAGCACCAGAACTGGCTCTGTGTAATAACACTAACATACATTAATGGTATATCTAAGGTCTCTTTCTTTAAATTGTCTTAACTAGAGATCATCAGCAAACAGGAGGCAGCAAGTCTTCAGATTTACTTTTCAGGAACGTTACAGAAGATTCCAGACTAGTTTTTATACATTAAAATAGCCCTAAATTCTGAAGAAGGAGAAAAATTTTAAATGCATATATCCAGAGGTATACTGAATATAGAGGCACATTGTATTTCCAGATTACTGAGCTGTCACCAAAGTATTCTTCAAAAAGAGAAACCCCTTGGTGTATAAGCTGTTAGGTCTCATCATAGAGATATTTGAATTTAAAGGGAAATGAGAAGGAATTTCATGTGTCAGCAAGCATCTCCATCTCCTTTACTAAAAGGCATTTCAACAAGGATCAACAACTAACACAGCAGTCAGTCATTGTTTTACATACATATTTTTGCTAACTTAATACTAAAACATACGCAAGTCCCATTATTTCTCATGCTTTACAGTTAAGAATGGACCGACAACATTTTTACAGCACAAATGTACTCCTAGCAAGTCTAGACTTCCCAAAATAAAGTCAATCCAACTGAATACATTTAAGAATGGGAAAAGCACAAAGCTAAGCTAAACAGAGAACTGGGTGAATTTTAAATGCAAACAGTGCTCAGCATTTTCTAGTGGAACAAAGGAGAGGAGAAAAACACAATGTTTTCTTTCCAGAACAAACTATCCTTCCATGGAGGGTATGTGTAATGCTCAATTAATGTAGGCAGCTGTAGCTTTCAAACATTTCACAAACCTGAGATTTGTTCGTGTTGCTGGATGTATTGCCTGTTTGGCTATTTTGTGTTTTCCCACTTGACTGGGAGGATTCCAGTGATACTTCTTGTGACCCCACTCTGTTTGTTGTAGGCTGGCGACAACTCAATTGTTTAGAGGTTTTGCAAGGTGTTCCATCAGAATCCTTCAGGAAAATGTAAAGAATTAGTGAGTTTTTCTTAAGAGTAAGTGAGTTTTTCTACAAGTGAGTGAGTTTTCCCTTAGAAATAAAGCTAGCAATTGATAAAACTTGAAATGTGTTTATTAAACTTCCAATCCAGAATTCTTACTGAGTAAACAGATTGATTTAAAAATGCGTTGGTGCACGATTCCAATGTTGGGCTATATTTTTCATTTATTATTTTTTAAATAGAATTCTCATTCAAACAGATGTATTTGTAAGACATTTTCTATTTTTCTTTTTAAGCATACAGGCTAAGACTATCAATTTTTTTTTTTTTTAATATAGAGAAGAAAGGGCTATGTAGCTTTGTATCTACCGCATTCACTTTTTTATACGAGTGGTGTCAAAAAACACATTGCAATTTACATGTGCAAAAATTGCATAAGAGGGAATATCTTACGCAAGTTAGGATTCTGGATGAAATACTTAACTCTGATTCTGAACTTTCTAAATGTGTTCTGTGGCAATGCCAGTAAGGAAAACTCAGTTCAAAACCAAAATGCAGAAAACCTCCAACTTACTACGTCACTAGAGCTGGACAGTGTAGATGATGATGATGATAAGGGACCTGATGAAGAATTTGAAGAATGTTTACTAAGTGTTTCTGAAGTTTTATTTCTAGGTTTTCCCAGTGCTTCATTCTCTTCAGCGAGATTGTTGTTGCATTTGTCTAGTTGCTGATTATCTACTATCAAGGTTACTCCATTACCTATTAAAAAAGAGACAGAAGCATCACCATACATTAACTGACATTAATTATCATTTTTTTCAGGATACGCACCCATTCAGGTATTATGTATCTACTACATCCAGCAGGACACGCACAGACGTGTCTGTACATACTTTTAATACATATAAGCACATTTGTATGTTTGTGTGTATGTACTGCGTGCAGCAAACAAATGCTTAGCAGAGGCTACGGTGGATTACCGACAAGATCCATTCTCATACACCATGAGAACAACCAAGCGCCACCCACAGTTCAGGATGGAAGTTAGAGATAAAGCATGGAAGAAGGCGGTTAACAGCACCCAGATGTGTGGATTAACAGAACTGCTTTACAGCATGCTTAAACAGCACTCAACTATACAGGTTTAAATATTGTTCCCATGCACTCAGCATTCAGCAGCTCCCAGCTGTTTTCTACTGGAGCTGCTAGGCTCGTAAGAGCTCCAAATAATTCTCACTGGCTTTGTATGATTCCCTCAACTAAAAATACAAGATACAGACTCTTATTCCTTAACCTATACCTTAATAAATAAAAGAATCAGAACTTTAATCTAAATTAAACCTGCAAGGTGAACATTGCAACTGTCACCATTACCTTCCTAATATAGGCGTATTATTATTATTTGATAATTGCTTTCTCACACATATTGCACCTCCACTTCTTTCCCAGTAACTAGTACCCACATTAAAGGCTGTCAGGATTTTTTTTGGACAACTTGTATTGAATTGACTTTCTGATAGATTTATGTAACATACGTTTATTGCACCACTAGCTTTATTTATATACAGCTTCATACGTCTCAAGAGGTAGATAAGTCACGCTACGGAGCTTGCAGGACCAAATTGCCATTGCCACTGGTACAGCAGTGCCACAAAGATCTACAGAGTGGTAAAACAGAAATGGTCCAGTGGGGACCATTTGGGGAAATCACTAAAAATATATTTAAAAACAAATAAAAACCTCAGCCTAGCCTGAAGATCAGTACTTGTGCATCTTCTCTGATTTAATGGCTAACAGGAGAAGACTTCTGGTAGCTAACATTCAAAAATTAATTGTAGAGTACTAGAATTAATTTTAATTTGAAAACTTCCAGCCAGCAGATACACGTACCCCAAAAAGAGTGAAAACTTGCTATTGGGCAATGAAAATAAAGATGATTTTAAAAGATATTTTTCAACAAGTTCTCTACAGAGATTCTGTGTGTTTCCATTTGTTAGTAATAAGAATTGTGACTGATATTTTGTTATTTCTCTTTTTTAAAGACTTATTGCACTTATATGATCAATCTTTGTTTAAATATTGCTTCTGTAGATAGACATTATGTTAAAAATAAAAGATGAACAGAAGGTAAAGATTTACATTTAAACTAGCAACCCCAATAATTCTTTTTCAAACACTGTCCACAAAGGAAGTGCGACAACAACAACACACATGATTTAAATCTCATGTTTGTCAGGAGCTTCGTTTTGCAAGCCAGCGCTCTTTACAGACATCCATACCGTCCAAATTTATCACTGTAGAATAATGATGCTATGATATAACCTTTCTCATAGAAGTTAAAATTCTCTAGGTGAAAGCACGAGAAAATCCATCTCCACTTTGCAAATAAACTCATATTAAGATGTATTCATTGCCTTATGTGGAGCAGAAGCAACAAAAAAATGTACGTAATCAAAATACACAGCAAGTTTGTCAATCATGCTTAGTCAAATCTTACCATTACATGAAGACTCAGTCCTACTTTGCATTCCCCACTGCTTTGATATCCAGTCTCTATATGTAGCCACTTCTTGTGTTACTCTAATTATTCTACCTAATATACTGTAAACCAGGAGAAAAGAAGAAAAATCCAAATAATTAATTTTAGGTACACAAGAACACAAGCAATTAATGTCTGAGATTTAGACTCATAAAATTTACCTTTCAGTTTCGTTGTTGGGATAATATTTAGCTATTGGGGAAACTGCATGGCTCAAAACAACATAGGCATAATCAAAAGCCTGTTTCACTTGCATGGCACCATATGAACTCCTCCCAACATCATTACCTTAAAATAAGAATATAAATAAATATATGAAACTGAAACCATGGTTATCTCCTTTCAGACAGGGGACAGTTATGTGTTTTTGTTTTAAACTGCCCTTAAGTTCCATCTCACTGCAGTTACTACTTTTAAATACAAGACTACTAGTGAAGCTTAAATATGTGATAGATTTTAGGAAACCTATAGATATTTACATGCACAGAAGTCCAAAAGGGTAAAAGTCCAATACGTGAAGAAAAATACAAACAGAAACAAAAATCATGTACCGCATGTATTTAAAGTGTAAGAGTACTATCCTGGGCGACATTTAGATTGGAAGAACGTTCACTCTTTTTTAAAACAGCCCTTTGTTTACCACTTTAGAATCCACCCATTCATGTTAACAATTGAATTTAACATAAAAGTAACAAGACAGAATACAATCACTGTATTTACATGATGCTAAAGAATCAAAGAGTGGGGGTTGGACTAGATGATCTCCAGAGGTCCCTTCCAAGCCCTACAATTCTGTGATTCTGTGAATGAGAAGAGTGGGCATAAGCATATATTACAAGGCACAAAGGTGCAACTACGATAGAAGCAGGCACAAGCTGGGAAGAGCCACATGCACACACAGCCAGCTCAAACTCATGCCTGCACTGCTGTAGCTGTAGTGCTGTTGTGACTCCAGAGGACTTGAAAGTTGTTTGGTACGCCTTCTTATACCCCAATTTCCTGACAGTAGCATAGGCACACTCTTGGATGACAAGGTAGCATTTGCTAGGAACGTCTTAAAAAAAAAATTTCCCAACATTCAGAGTGCCTCTTGTGTTCTCAGACATGAACAAGGCATTTCTTTGACTTTTGGTAACTACACTATTCTTTGGTTTAACTCTCCTGAATTTAGCATTCTTTTTGTCAAAACAGTAAAACATAGTTTGTGAGGATACCTGGCTGTAACGGATCTTCAATGTACAGCATTGACGGTCTGTAGCCATCCAGCATGCTTTTTTGCACTTCGTCTTTGGCAACGTAAGAGCCACCATCCTTTATTCGGATTCCAGTCTTCAGATAATTGAAGTGACGTCCATATAATTCAAAAAACTCTATTAAAAGAACACCATAGTTGGCATTGGGTGTGCAGGCATCTTCCCTGGGATGCAGCTATTAAGAAGAGAAGAAAAAAAATAATTTTCTTAAGACTTCACTTGCCCATAAGTCCTCTTCCGTTTACCTTTATATCCTTTTCTATTTCACAGCAAGCATGTTGAAATACAGTAAGTAATACATAACAATAAAGCAAACATATCAGAACGTAGTAACTATTCTTGATAAAGCTGTTCTGCCTCTTTGAAATAAGAGGTAATCAAAGCTTTTATAAACTCATTACCTCTTAACAAAAAGCCTGGCAAGTATTTCTGCCTTTATATTTGAACTTTAAAAGTGTTTCTAATGTTAATATACTTTGTATTTGAACTTTCAGTTCAGTAAGTCAACTTCAGTGCTAATGGCAGAGTTTGTACACCAAAAAAGAGTATTCCAGAATCAATTTGATCTTTAAAAACCTGGGTTTGAAATAAAAATACAGGATTTCAATCTACAAACTACACAAATTAACCCCTTTACTATTAAGCACGCAGCCTGAGAGATTACAGATAGGTTTTGTAATTGATATAAAACTTGACTGGATTGGTTTCTGCAAATGGAGATGCCACTACTCGCAATTAGAAAAAAAAAATGGCAATGGGAGAGGTTCTGGTTTGTTTCAAAAATATATGCCTGTTACCTTCGTTTATTTTCTGCTCAGTTGTCAAGTGAAAATAGCACTGAGTAAACACTGGTTTCCAGTTCAAGGCTCAGGTTTAAAAGTAACTACAATGTGAAAAAGTACAAACACACACACACACACAGCGTATACACACAGTTATACAACAAGATTTAATACAAGAAAAATAAAAAGGCTAGAAGACAAAAACTGCTACTCTGTACTTCTGCAGCATTTTCTCAGTCTGAAACAACAAAATGGATTTAGCTAATGAACTTTGTTCTCCAATATTTAACAGAACGTAAAATCTTTATTCCATACCAGGTTAAAAACCTAAACAAGCAAATAAAACTCTATTGTATGCATTAAACCACATACAGAGTGCATGAGCCGGAAACCAAGCGTTATAAAGAACAGCTTTACCTAACACTAACAATACCAGGCTCGAGACCAGGTACCGATAACTAATGGACGTTCCAAACATCTCCTCTAATACCAGAAGCAGCAGTATGGAAGACAGAATAGAAGACAGATGCAACATTTATTTTTAAATGAAAAGGGGGCAAAAAACTACATACAGAAGAGATTAAATTATTAAGTTTTAAAATTAAATCCCTTAATATGTGCCCATTAGCACCAACAGTAATAGACTTCATTCAGCTTACCTGAAGGAAACTGACAGCCATTAAAAAAAGACTATAAGAACCAATTCCACCTGTGAATACTTCATTAAGGTCCCTCTGCAACAGGAACTGTTTCAATACTAAAACTAGATATGGTAATACAGGATATTTCTGAAAAAGAAGAACAAAAGTGTTAGGATACCCTGATGCATATAAACAATTAATGCTAAAAAGCCTCACACACAAATTTTAGGCAGAAGGTTTATATAAGCACACACAGATAGGACTAGACAGACAAGTACTCAAGACTATCATGCCAAAACCGAGCAAAGAATGAAGACTTTTTTCTCCTATAAAACTTCTATAGGTTGAAGTAAAAGACACTGTCGAAGTGAACTGAGTTACTTTCATACTTACTGCTATATATACATAAAAGAACTGAAGATTAACAACTTGGAAGTCCATACATCCAGCTCATCAGTAACTAAAAAAAATCTCCCAGTACTTAGGAGTTATCTTGCCACTCAATGACATTATCAAGACAGATGTACATGATTTCTAATCAATTTGATTTGAAGTGCTTGCTTTACTCAGATGTACAGATTTTCCTGAGGGAGTTTTACTAATCTAACTATTGAAATACTTTCTTTTTCTCGCTGTTAGTTTGGTTAAAAACAAAACAAAGCACTTAGCAGTAGAAAACCAATACCTAATCACCACAGTGAGACCACACCTCATATCCTTACATAGAGCATGGAAATCCAAGTAACATTTTCTACCTTTTTTTTTATAAGACATTTACCACAAGTGTCCAATACACTGAATAGGAGAAAAGGATATAAAGATACTTTAATATATCCAATATATGAAAAAAAAAAGTGATAGTATCTATGGGACAGATATCAGTGAATTCCTGAACAATAACTTGCTGTGTCTAACTTATCCTACTCGATCAGCATTTGTATGCTGGAACAACATTCAGTCTAGAACGAGATTATTCCTACCTGCTTCAGGACTGCAGAGTACTACTGATTTTATGTTCATGGAACCACAGTTAAAAGAGCAGAACATTCAAAGTCAGTATTAGTGCATTTTCATTAGTCATTGTATCATTATAACATTTCCATATGTACCTTCTTTGTACATTTTACTCTCTTCGTGTCTTTGATGGCAATATATCAAAAACTGAAGAATTACACACAAAATTACCAGACAACAACAAAAACTAGCAGTGAATACGTATCGGCAGTAAGGATGCAGGTCAAGTAAAACAGAATCAAATTCAGTCATCACATATTCAGCTCTGTAGCTCTACCATAGTATTGCCTAACCTTGATAAAATCTTTGATGAGCTGTGCTGCTTTAACCCCATTCTGTACATTAAAACTGATATCAACTTTTACTTCCGTGAAGGAATCTGTCAGTTTAATAATAGGTACCTGCAATAGAAAGACAGATTAAGTCAACACAGACTTCCAACACATGTTTGTTTTCATTCTTAATGGTATGCATCAATAAAACCGACATATCTTATGAATTAATAGAGAGGAGGCAAATAGAGAAAACAGGACTCCTAACTTGTTACGAACTCACTCTGCCTATCTGTACAAATTTTGCTTTTTTAACTCATACATGCTATTTTCAGGTTACTACACTGTTTTAACAGAACATAACCCTTCAGCTTCAAAGTTACTTATTTTACATTGGTTTTAGTCGGTTTCTGGTGCAGAGTAGTTTTAGTGGGAGAAACAAACACCAGAGGGAGACAAATGCTTAAGAAATAAATGGTAACAGACATACTCCTAAGAGAAGACACAGATTCCTCAGCAAAATTATCTTTAAACAAGAAGCAGAAGGTATTGAGAGCACTCTATTATATCCCCACCTGCATGATTTCCAAATTACGTCTTTCACCAACGATAGCAATCAGACACCTGTTTAAACTTCAACACCCTTAGCACAATCTCACAATAAGCAAAACGAAGGAAGTCAGAATAGAATTAATCCCATCCTGCACAAGAAATACCATTAAATATTTATACAATACTTATGCTGTACTTATTACTTCTATATGAAAGCATATTATGTCTGCTTACTTGCAATTGAAAACACACATATTTCACTTACTTATGTAGAACTCTGGGTGGAAATTCACAAGTTTGATCACATTAATTCACCTCAGTGACGTGTAACCACACGTGAAAGCATGCAAGTACTGTGTGGAAACTCCAAAGACCTTCCCCCAGTACAAGAAATGCTTCGTTTGAAACACCACCGATTATATTGTCAGAAATAAAACCATCGTTAAATAAAAATGTTCTATTTTGAATGTACATGCGAAGTAGCTTCTGCTTATGAGAATTCATCCTTTCAACATAGACCTTCCTTTGTCTAGTAATTTAGCTTAGAACAAGGAAACACCCTCCTTTCCCAAACTTACAGTTGCTTTATCTAAAACCTTTACTGAGTTTTCATCTGCTACATTGTGCTTTCTGAGAGCTTCTTCCAGGGTCCAAAGAGGTAACGTCTCCCATTTTCCGAACACAACTAAATCAATATCACTGAAATGGAAAGAAAACATAGATATACTCAAATTAAAAGACCAATACACCAAAAATACAGATAATTGACATCTACACGTAAGCAGAAAAAAGATGACAGTAGGTAGCTTAGCCAAATAATTTATTCTTTTATATTCTTTGGAAAGGGGTGGGGGTGAGCTCTTACAGTTGGGAAGATAAAGAACATTTCAGATTACCAAGAGCAGGGGACTGATACACATACAAATCAATCGGCTTGCCAAAGTCAGACATGAGTCTCCCCACATCACACTGTCAGCAGAGAGGGATCAGCTTCTTCAGAGTAATTCAGAGCAAGAAAGTAAATAATTGTGAATCACCTTTGGGCTGCATTCATTGTTAAGGACAATTTAACAGCTAGTCACTGAAGGGAAAGCCCTGCTCCCCATCCTCCTCTCCCACATGCATGGCCCTGTCTTCTTTACTCCAGGTCTGATATTTGTCTAATCTACAGCAAATCAGTTCATATAGTAACGAGCCTGGCAGAAAACAATACCCGCTCAGCCCCTCTCCCCTGCATGCAAAAAAAACCAACCAACCAACCAAACAAAAAACACCCCACACTCCGGGGCTAATTTCCTGCCTCCTCACAACTCAAAGGTTATTTTCTGAGTGATCCGAGCACCAGAGTGGGCGTGTGGTACGCAGCTAGCAATGTAGCGTTAACAACAGGGAGCAGGGAAAGAGACAGAAAAACATGGCAACTTTTCAGGAAGCAACAAGCTGTTAAATAAGACCAAACCTTCTAATTAACTTCACTCATTAACTCAGCTCCTTGAAGAAGTATCTCCATCCCTCTACACTTCCCACCAACGCACACTGACATTCATTTGGCTATGCGGGGAGCTGAAACCCTAATTACTCTTTTTTCCTCTTCTCAACTCTTTTCTTGATTTCCTATGCAAAGAAGGCAAGTGTATAACCCTACAGCTAAGCATAGCTAAGGTCATTTCAAGAATATGGAGAACTGCTAACAGAATACAGTAAAAAAAAAAAAAAAAAAAAGGTAAGAACACTACCCCTACCCTTCCCCTCCACATAGGTTTTATAGGTCTGCTCATTCACAAATAATGCTTTAACATTCTCGAAGCATTCAAAGAAACTACATCTGCACTAGGTGAAGCATCTCTTGACAACAGCTAATGTCAGCAACAGGCAACTTCAGCACCAGTCCAACTGCATACCATTTAGCTGACAAGGACAGGCAGCATTCAGCAAGTTTCCAAAAACCATGTTTAAACCTGCTTGGAGAGCAGGAAATGGTGCTGAACACTTCCCTTGTAATTTACTTTAACTAAACTAGTGTTTAACACACTACTGATGCTGGCAGTGGCAGTAGGAGACATCTTTGCGATGTACACCAAGAAAGAAAAGGCAGCTCTCTCATCACCTTGAGTATACATACTACCTGCAAGATAATACAAAGATCCAGCAGCTGAACAATCACGTACACAAAATCTTCAATATCAGCTTAAGTAAAAGGATATTAGAGAAACTCTAGCACAGTAACAGAATTAACAACACACTGTAGGCCTCTCTGAATTCAAGAACCTGAAATCTAGATTGACTACTGAGTTACCAATGAGAGGGGGAAAAAATAGCACAAAGAGAAGCTTTATAGAATGCAGCAATTAATTACCAACATGTGAATGTTGGTTATTTTGAAGTTTTGGGAAGAACCACCACAGGAAGGTTTTCCATAAGTCTATATGGTTTTCAAAGTACCTGCATTTCTTCTCCACTAAAAATTCAGTTGAAACCAATATGGAGAAAACGAAGTAAATGGAATCAAGTAGAAAACAGCAATTCCTTGTTGTTATTCCATCAACTTCAAAACAATCAAGCAAATACAGTACAGAACTATAGCTATCAGTCATGTGTATAGGAATATCTTGTATTTCCAGCGTACAATCAAGTTTAATTAAGCCCATTTAAAATCTGCGTGAAAAGGCCAAGGATGAGGCCAAGCATGAAAACAATACATATTTGTAGGCCTTCTAACTTTTTAAACAAAAAAGAAGCAATTCAGGCTTTCCATAAATCCTTAGACTAAAACAATTCACATAGTAACTCTCTTGCCCTGACATCAGGAGGTGAGATGACTCAAGTATCACTCACAGTCAGTAGTGGATATTAATTTCTCATGTTCCCAAAGAGTATTTTGGAATATCTACACAACTGAATTAAAGTGTTAATCTCAATCTTATGCTATGTAAATGTGTTTATTTCCTGCAGCCATTTAAGCCGTTCATTCTATTTATTTGTCAAAAATACTTACAATTCCTATACAGAATAATGTCACTAAGCAATGACTTCTCTTTATGAAAACTAGTAACAGATTTTGAAAAGGTAGAGGTTAACTACTATACAGATTTCACAAAAAAAGATAAAGAAAAAAAACAGTACTACACTGATTTTTTATTTTAATCTTCAATGCTAACATTAACAAGGTAGCCCTACATGTTTTCATATCTAGATGATGAAATCCAGCTTCTTTTCTTTTAAGGTTGATTTCTTATTTTGGTTCATTCTCTTAATAACGTCAAAGCACTTTTTTTTTTTCCAAACAATGTAGTAATTCAGATTTTTTCCTGATAATGTGAAGCCTATATAGATGCATTACAGTTAGTAGTATTAATTACTGTATTTCTGTACATTTTGCAGAGTATTAATAGCAAAACCCTTTCATAATAAAACAAGTATATGCACATATATGCACAAGTAACAGATACTGGGATATCAGATAAATCACTACAGGGGTACAGATTCCACAAGATATCCTTCTTCCTGTATGAAATTTATACTGTAAAATTACTAACCTTGTAGGTAAATATAAACCAGTTTTAAAACTTCCAAATATCTGCACCTGAAACACAAGAACAGTGCGTAAGAAATCAGATTTGCAGGTTTCTGAAGACAATTTCTGTAAAGTTGCTTGTAAGGGATGTTTACTGCTACCCTCCATTGGTAGAATTTGGTATTGCTAGCAGGCACATTATGAAAGAAAGCACTCTTTTCTGTCAAAGCATTTACATACCTAATGTAGTATAAATAGTTAATTATTACTCACATAAGTACAGATAATAATATTAACACCTTTTAACTTTTCTCCTACTAAACCTTCTCTGTAATGTCAGAATTTTCAGCATAACCAAGTTTGGAAAAGCCATAAACTGGATGATTTTAAAACAGACGACTGACAATGCACACACACACACACAGAAGACACCACAAAAAAATATTTGTTCAATTTTGGTTTTTTTGCTCAAAGTATACACTTCAGTTTTTAAACACATTTTCAGAATTTAGCTTTATATACTTCTGTTGCTTTGCATATTTAAAAAATAAAAATTTTAAATTCAATAGTTTTTGGCTTTTTTTCCCTGAATTGTAGAACTGTAGGTAGCAGAACTCTCCCCTAAAACAACAACAACAAAATAGCTTCAGGAATTGTCACATCACGCAGCTTCAGTTCATTGTGCTGGATTTTTACTAGCACTGGAAGTTTAAAACATGGTGAACGTATTGCAAGCTGTCCGAAACCACGATCTCTTTAATGTACTCAAGCCTCACTGGGAGGTCGGACTCATAATCCAAGTCTCACAGGGGACCAGGGAGACTTCAAAGGGAAGTTATCTACACATTTGGACTAATTTTCAACTAGACTGTCTTCTGATGTGTTTCCTGGAGCCACCTTACAGTTACATATTCTGCTTTAATGAGTCTCAGGAACTAGCTTGATTTCCACCTATTTGTATGTCAAGTGACCCACTTTTTATATTTTTTCCCTTTGGGATAAGAAAAGGGGGAGATAAGAAAAGATGATGTTTTGTAAATAAGTGCCTTTATACTTTGAAAGGCTGAGAAGCAGAACACAAATTCTTCCTCTTGATTATTTTGCATCACCTCACTCTTTAACCTTTCTCACCCCTAAGGCCAACAAAAAGCACACAACTGCAGTAAACTTAATGTTCAAAGTCCATAGCCGCTCACACTACAAAAGATTGCAAGAGATGATACTGCACTGGTATCAATATTTTGCTATATCTTGACAAAAGCACAAGGACAAGACATGACAAAGATAGGAATGTCATAAAAATAATAATAATTTTAAACCTAGGATGATAAAAAAAGCACTCCCTATCAAACTGTTTGGGTCCAGCCAAATCAGGATATATTCCACCACTAAAAAAGTCTGAAAAGTACTTTTGCATAATAAAGCAAACACCATGGGTGGGTTAAGAAAGTCCAAATATGCTTTCACTTTATTAAACAAAGTAGCGTGTTCAACTCAACAGCAAAGAAAGCCCTTATTGAATAAACAACCCTGAAAATATTCATAAACTTACTGATACAACATATATGACCTTTGCTGAAAGGAATGAGAGAACATCTGCTATTGTACAATAATTTGGAGCATGAGAAACTGAATTATTATAAAAGAAACCCACACCCACACTTCAATCCCTCTCTCATCCATCAAAACTACAGAGATGGAAGAGGAAGAGTGGGGAAATCACAACAGATATTTTAAAAGATTTAAATTTGTTATCAAAATAGAATTTTATCCGTAGTAGCTGCGTACCCATTCTCCCATTAAAAGCATTCCAAATGTGGGATACTATTATGAGATATGTGTTGGTTTTAATGCTGTGCCAATACTATTCATTTTATTTTTATTCCGTGCAGACAGAGGTAAATATTTGCATTCATAAGACAGCATTTCACAGTACTGTAATGGACTCCTACTGCTGTTAGTATTTATCTCCATAAACTTGTTCATGTTAAAATCCAAATATCCTGAAGGAGATTTAACAATGGTATGTGTCCAAATATGTCCTCACTATGCAGAACAGAACTTGGAAACCCACAAAAGTTTGGGAAGTCTGTGCTATCAAAATCTCCACATCAAAACAAAGAACAAACCTATCCACAGCCAAATTAAATTCCTCTTTCTGCTACATCGTTAAGAGAAAATACCAAATTTTCTGAAGTCTATAAAAATAAATACAGTCCTACTATTTCCAATCATAGTATTTTTATAACTGAAGCGTATGAAGCATACAATACTACCTCTTTGAGGCCAGACACTCATACATAAAGCTGAGGGCATCATGACAAACGTATCCTAAACTCCACTGAAGTATTTATTCAATACTCAGTTTTTCAGATTCAACTACTCAAAAACTGTTGTGTCTTCATTAAATGCCTTCATTTAATGTTTTGGGTTGTTCAGTTCCAGTGTAATTAAAGCCTTTCTTATGGTCAGAGATTGCTGATGCCAAGAACAGTTCTCACTTACTAGGAATGTTTCCTTCTAAGCACATTCCCTTGAGTAAGAGAGCAAATGACACAATTGCTAACTTCTATAAATAAAGTAACAGTTTAGGATACCTAGTTTTACCCCTCTCCATCTGCTTTTTCAGCCTTTTCTGAAGTGGAACAGGAAAATGAAAAAAAAGTGTACACACACACTCTACATTATCTCCGTGCAGTTAGATTCATGAAGCTCAATTTTACTTTCCTTGGTATCAGATTTTTACAACATACACAAGCTGAACGTGTATATTTAACTTGAAAGTTTATTTTAGCTGGATTTGCTGCATCTATCAGTCAAAGTGAACAGTTTAAACATTAACTTATCACTTTACACCACAGCCACAGCAGAGGACATTGGACCAGATACCACTCCACCTCCTCAGAGCATGTACTCAATACTTAAATCTTGAAAGTACTAAACCAGTAAGATTTTCAAAAGGTTAGTGATCAACTCAAAAGGCTGGAAAATTACAGATGGCTGTCAAAGTTAAGACAGTTTAGTTCAGCAGTTAGTTCCCAAGCAGGTCTGTAAAGTATTAGAAAAATGACATTACAGTAACTGCCAGGTTGTAAGCTGGCACAATTCCAGTTCTTAAAAAGATTATGGCTTCAAAAAACCAGCATCAGTATGTTAGATAGATACAAACTATTTTCTCAGGAGCCCAAAGTCATATACTTTTTTTTTTTTTTTAAAGACGTTTATTTTTTACAAATAAAACACCTAGCTTCCACAGGTTAAGTCTGTCCTACAAATGGTTAGAATACCTTGGAAAGCAGTAAATTCTGGTGTACCATTCAAAGTTTTGGCAGTAACAAAGAAAGATCCCATAGTAACAAACCCACTCATCCCATTAAGCTAGTAAGCCTACAGCACATAAACTTGTCTGGGCAATAGTGGCATCTTTTCTAGGCTGAAAATAATGTGTTTTCTTGGTGAAATGCCCCACTACAAGACTTTGGCAAGGTGCATCATAGTAAGAACCGTTCAATGCCAGCACTGTTTTCTGTCACACTGGCACCCCACTACTCCTGCTCTTGAACAAGGTCTACAACCTTGTTTCCTCACGGTTACTGGAAAGCTATACAACACCTGTGAGATACACTGAAGTCTGGCACAGTTCTATTAGAAAAATTACTGCTTTTCCTCAAAGAGAAAATTACCCAATATGCGTAGTACTGACTGTACCGATCCCCTGTAATTCTGTGATGAAGGCTTTGACTGATCGGAGTGTGCTCTTTCCATGTTATATACACCACTAACACACTGTCCATAACACGCGAACTACCTTGAAGACAGCAGTGTATTTTATACATTAAAACCAACACATATACATAGCTCATATGGAATTCCAGTAGTCATTCTGCCAATTTCTGAAAACATTTCCCATAAAAAAACAAAATCAAAAAAATGTTAGGAAGATCCGAAATGAATAGCAGGTTAAAGTCACTCACGTCATAACATTACCTTCTACTGTGGCAGGATCAAAGTGCATTCCTTAAACTAAAGATCCTGCTGTCTGAATTTAGTTTGTTATTCTGGTTAATGAGTCCTTATTTTCAGCTACTGTTATCTATATTTATCTGTAGATAAATGACTAAGGCTACAAATCTGCATTCTGGAAACGAACACCATGTTAGTAGAGTCAATTATGCTAAAAATCCAACAGCGTCCCCATAGAAATTTCTTGAGATGTAAAAGAAGCTTTTCTAGTTTCTCTTTAATCCATCATTTATTAAAAACAAAACAAACCATAAATGCATAGCTCATAAATACAGAGGAGAAACTTGTTTCAGCTGAACAAAGCACTGGCAAAAACCTACCTTCAATGGAAAGTGGCATTAGAGATTTAAAGCTCAATATATTGTGAAGAGATCTGCAGACTAGGTTTTTTTCTGTACAAAAAAACTGGTTCCTTTACATTTGTAAGATACTTCAATCCAGTTTAACTGCCTATTAAGAACAGCATAGACTGCATAGCATGGCACTGCCGGCATTCCACCTTCAGAGACTTATTCAAGACTGCAGATCTTTGGACTACAAGTCCTGCTACAGACTTTTTCAGTCAAGCTATGAGTTTCAGAAAATTATTTTTTTTTTTTAACATGGTACTGTATAAGCATGTCTGCCTGCCTGATAAGTTTCCCTTCATCTTAATAAATATTAATGAGATTAAACATTGCCTTGCCATACCTTACATCTTTTCTTTGACTACAGTAGTTCTAGCTTGTCTTTGTGCTTTTTTGTTCCTATGTGTGATATAAAATGTTGAACCTATATTATTATAGAAATAAACGTCACCTCTTTTATTTGACTAGAAAGCCTTTTTTTTTTTTTTTTTTAAATGGAAGAATAAACAGTGTTTTCACTATTCAATACTTCAAAGACAATACAGGCACAAAACGTTGTCTTTTATATTTTAACAAACAGAACAGTGTCCTACTCACATCTGCATTAGGCCAGAGTTCCTTTATAACATTTTCTATCCTGTTTACCACTTCCATCCGCATTCTCTCTTCTTCATGTCTGGGAGACATATACTTATAAAAGTCAATGATTTCTTCATGAAGACTGAAAGGAGAAAAAAAAAAAAAAAAGAACTCCTAGTTAAGGATCAGCCTATGAGCATCACACAATAAATATATATATTTTTTTTAAAATCCAGATTTGCAACTCTTAGCAAGATTTAGTTTCCCACTAGTTTCCCCACACACGCTTGCATCATAGGTCAATATTGTACTGCATTTGCTAAAGGTATGGAAGCAAATCTATGCCAAAGTACCTTCAAGTTAGAAGTTGAACTGCATAAAGTCAGCATCATACAGAAATATTTCAGTCTTCAAATAAGAATGCAGCTGTAAGCTCAAAGCACACCCAGCTCAAAAGCTCCAAGAGGAGACTTTCGCCAGCACTTCCCAGCCTGCCCCTGGCACCAGCAAGGGAGTTCCAGGCATCAGTCTATATCCAGCCCCAAGCTTTCAAAAAAGTTTATAGTAATTGTGCCAGTACTAGAGCTGGAAAAACTGCTCCTTTTACTGTTTAGACAAGACACAAACCGAATACGCATTCTCTCCCTGTAACAAGAAAATAAGTAGTACACACACAGCAGCTGTGGCTCAGAAACTGCCTGACAAGCAGACAACCAACTTGGCAGATGTGAGTTACCCTGTTACATGTGCTGCTGCAGTCAGCAAGCTACATTTACACTGCCTTCACTGGAGCTGGAATAACAATGTCTTCACATAGTGCCACCCATGAGGAGGCTTCTGCAATATCATACAAGCATCATCAACTTGACTAACATTCTATTCAAAAAAACAGATACAAAAAAAACTTTAATTCCAGCAAAATACAGAGGAGCTCTGGCACAGAGTAGCAATATTAATTTCATTTGTTCCCTGTACTGATCATTACAGTAGCAGGGTTTTTTTTTTACTTAAAAGTTCCTAGTTTCCAAGTACACACACATCCCTCCTTCAAGCTCTGAGGGACCACCAAAAAGAAGCAGTTCACAAAAGCACGTCCTTAGATCAGACACAGAATCCAACGCTTCCCCACTGCGCACACGTTTAAAGAAATCACATGTTGATAACTGGAAGTTGTACAGAGGTGTCAAAAAGACTGAAACATCTGAAAGGTGTATTTAACAGAGTTGGAGTATGGACAGAACTCAGCCCATCACTTGTCTTGCATTCTTCAGCACTGCATGTTACAAACAGTATAAGCTTCCTTCTGTAACAGATTGAGGAATAAAATACCTATGCTACTTTTTACTCACCATTTATCAGAATTACATCCAACATCTGCAGGACAATAGTGCTTGCAGCCTATTAGCCTGGGATGGCAACCACCACAGGCTCTATGGCTAACGCAAAGAGAAGAATGACTCTGAAAAGGCTCTTCACAGGGATGCAGCCAGGACACCCGCAGAAGGAGCCTTGCCAAGGCCTAGCCCAGACTTGGGGCAGCCTGGCTGTACCCACAGCGCCATTTGGCCCATGGCAACGTTTTTAATGAGGCAGAACTGAGTGTGCACTGCTGTCAGAGGGTACGTGACGGCACAGGCCCGGCACAGGATAAAACTGAGGGATCCGGGAAGACACGGAGGTGCTGCACAGCACAACCCTTCTGCCTGCTGCTGGCCGCCCCAGCTGCTCCTGGGCTTCCAGGGCCGTGCCGTTCCCTCAGCCCAACTTCAGGAAACACCACCACCAGGAGTTCAGAGAGGGCCGTGCCACACACACACCATAGGTCTCAGTGCCTTCTCCATTAACGCAGCCACACGACCTGCTCCTATCAAGACAAATACATCAGCTGGTGCATTTCTTGGAAGCACATGTCTACCGAGGTGCTACACATAAACATCATACATGCCTACATCTGGATCACTCTTATCCTTAGGTAGCCGTGCAAGCTTTTATGGCGAAGACAAGAAATTAAGCAGGACGTAAACACAGACACATCACACCTGCACTGAACATTACTACACAACGCAGACACAGCTAGAATGAAATGGGCACCTTCTCAGTGATAGAAGACTGGCTTTAAGAGTACTAGGGACAGCCCTCAGAGCACCGGGTGGAAATCCACCCCGCAGCCCCGTGCTGCAGAGCACGGCCCTCAGCTCCACCTGGAACCACACTTCCCTGCCCACTGCAACCACTGCCAACAAGTGAGAGAATGATTAATCAAAGGCAAGATAAACAGAAGCAGCAACACGCAGATTTCAGAGCAGAACAACACAACTTGGTAGCGTGACTCCAATTAATGCAGACTTAACTTGAGTTGTATTGAAAATTAAAACCCAAGGTTATTCACTGTCTTAATCAACATCTATAGTCGCAGTTTTTCAAAACAATTTGTTGAGATTAATGGAGCCTGTTGTCTAGAGTCTCTAGTGGAATTTTATATCTTCAGCTGAAATGAAGATCAAAGAGACCAAGAAGTTATTTTTGGCATCATAACAGCATTTTATTATTAAATGCCACTATGTTCATTAGTTATTTAAGACAAAAGTCCTTAAAAGGAGGCTTGTTTTTTAAAAGGAAATTACGCTGTAATAAACCTGATGACAGCACACAGGGCTATTTTAGTTGGCTTTACAGTCTCACTGAAGCTACCAACACCCTAGAGCTACTTAGGATGCACGAAGAGAGTACTCTGCAATACATAAGAGCATTAGTTCACTTTATTTATTACAGTAGATAGCTGTAAATAAGTGTGTCTTTGTCCTGTTTTCAAGGAAGTCTTAATGTGTGGGGAGAAAAAAAAACCTTACAGTTGCTCTGAGTTTGCTTTAAAACTGAGTACCAGCTGTATTGTGTCCTGCTTTCAAACTGTGTTGAGTTCACCAGAATTTTACAGACCAAGCAGAACTGAAGTTACAGAAAACAGATGCCACTGAATACAGTGGATTGCAGTGTTTGTTATGTTTACCTGACAGTGATAGTGATGCATCATTAAAAAAGTAAATGATGGTCACAAAAGTTGTAATAGCAAGAAGGACATCACACTGGAACGGCCCTGAACAGCACTGCGAGGAACACAGAGCCCGTCAGACTCAGGCCGATAAGGCAGAAACGCCGTTATTCTGGAGGACGAATCTTACCGCACCTTTGCCAATCAATTAAAAGCAGTCACGGACAAACAACACGGGATTTCTGCTTGAAACGCCCTGCACGCAGACAGACATAGGACAGACACAAACTCAGCTGCCTCACCTATGAAGCAACACAACTCATTAAGACAGGTTCGGAACCGGGCCCAGGAGAGCTACCTGTAGCCGTGCTGCTCCATGAAACTGGAGGCAGCGGCAGCTTTACCTGCTGCCACTGGCATGCTGCTGCAGACCAAACGCTGAGAAGCAGGCTGCCATACTGTAAGCAGAGCAGCCAGTGAGACAAAGATAATAACAACAGAATAGCAGCTGTGTTGCCATCATGTACTGAAGTGCAGTTCTATGCTAACCAGAGAAATAAGTTCTAACTGAAAATTTCCTGCTTTTGTCATTTTAGAATTGTGCTATAAATCCACTCGCTCTGGCTCTTCTTCACCTTTCATTTCACAAGAGAAATTATGCAGGCACACATGTTTTAATTTCTCTGGTAATGTTGTTACCCACAGCTTCTGAGCCAGCTGTTGAAAACAACCATGCTTTGAAGTTCTGCTCATCCATCCCAAAGAGCTTCTTCTGTCTTTGGCACGTATATTCCTTTGCACTGGAAAAATGAGTTGAAAAAATGCTGAAGTTAATTTAAAACAATGGATATTAAATGCATTCAGGGGAAAAAGAAAGAAGAAAAAGAATTCCATAGTGCTTGTGTACTACAATATATTCTACAGGATGTTCTGAAGGAAGCTCCATTTTCAAAGCGATGAACATTTAAATTATTAAGAACCTCTGTGGACTGTGGGCAGAAGCAAGCAATGAACACACAGACAACTTCTGTCTCCTCAAACTCTATGCTTTAAGATGAATCACTTCTGATTTCAGAGCTTATTGATTTTATATCCACACCTGGATGGGATATTTACAATGTACTTCTGTAGCACTCAACAAGTCTTTAATATCTGAATTTTCTTTGGCTGAATCATTCCTGTACAGAGTGTTTAGCTGCCCTCTCCATTTTACATCTACTGTGGAGGAAAAGAAACAACTCAGCTGCATCTCTCCCTCCACTCCAGTTAAGAAAGCCAGGATTGCACAGGAGGAGAGAGAACGACTTTGGTTTGAAGCTTCCCAGGATGCTTGACAAAGAAGAAGACAGTACTGTTTCTGCAACTATAAAACAAACAAACAGAATTATGGCAGGTTTTTGGTCCTTCAGAAGTTTCGGGAAGTAAACAAAGCTTGACCGTTTCCCATTTGCAAACTGCTTGGTCCTGAAGGGGCTTTGAACAAAACTAAAGCAAAGGAAAAGCACTGGGAGCCCAATCCTCTCCCTCCTCCAGTATTTTTAAATATAGAAGTAACACTGCACTCTCTAACAGCATCCCAAATTCTCTTTTCAGTTTTAATGCTCATATCCCACAAGCTTAATAAGTTTTTTTCTAGATTACTATCATCATCTACACGTATTCAGTAACAAAGCAGGAAAAGAGCAGACAATGTAAAGTCCACAAATCATTTTGCTTACCTTCAATCTTAAGCAAAACCAAGCATTAGAGCAGTGAAGGGAGCAGTAAATACACAGCATCTGCTGAGCTCCTGTCCCTACCACCTGTGTCTCTACAGCAGACTAATTCTTCTAGTGTGTGCTAGGTTTTAAGCCACCGAAAAAACAACTAAGTGCATCTGCAGGTGATTTAACAGGCAATTAAGCTTCATGACAACGGATACAATCGGTCCTCACAAGAAACTAAAATTGCACTGAACAAAGCAAACAACTTTCAAAAGCCTCAGAGACTTTGGCCATCGCTTTCTACTCCCAGTCACTGAACCACATCAGTGTACTGTAGGTCATACAGTAACTGGATTTTGTGGCCACGCATGCCCTATGGGAACTTCAAAATGAAAAATCCCCAAAGATTTCCCCGTTAGTAAGGTAACAGATAGGAAAGCGTGAAGAGGTGTGAGTGGGCTGCTGAGGGCTGCACCGCCAGGAAGGGCAGCTCTCAGCATTCATCCACCAACAGCCAGACACCTCTGACCAGCACTCCTAGCTCACTGACTGAGTCACACAACTGTCTTTTTGCACTGAGGGAGGGCAATGTTTTCCCAAATAAGTAGGCAGGGCAGGAGCCCAGATCCTGCTTTCAGGACCAGTGTGTTTCAAGATTCATCTAAATACACTGATGTTAAATTCGAAAACGTTTCCCTGAATGGAGTTTGTTCACTTTAAAAATCCACGGCTGACTGATTATCACATTTCTTCAAATGCAGTGGAACAGAGATACCACAAAAACTTATTACAAGGCCTCACATGTCTACCCAGTGCAAGTATCTGAAACCACGTCGTGCAGCCCCTTCTCCTTCCTCCTAATAAACACCACACCCCCAGGTTCTTCCAAAAAATGCAGCTTCTTAGTGATGTTCCAAATTTAACGTTAACTTGGTTTAACAGCATCATAAAAAGCATTAAAATAACACTGCATAACAGCAATGGCCAAGACATACTAAAACACAGGAGGAAAAGACAGCAATGTGGGCAGTTTTTTCTATTACTGAATTTAAATTATCACCATCATTTCACGTTTTTAAAATTTATTTTATAGATCCTTTGCTCCAATGCAGATGAATACTCTCTTCTTTAAGCTGACTTAAGTTACTTCTAACTACAACTCCAAGTGCATTATTCCAGTCAAAAAGTAACACAAGAGATTGCCTTTCTCTGACAACACAGAAGCGAGCCTTTTTTAATCTCTCTAAATTGCAATGTGTGCTTTGCCTTCTAAAATACATTCTAAATGCACCAGAGATTTTTTTTCCCCTAAAGAAATTTGTCTTTTAAGAGGAAAAAAGTCCTACTTGACTTTAAACAGAAATTAAGTGCTTGCATGAATCACAAGCATGCTGAAGTATGACTCCACAACTGATTCAATGGCTTTTAAACCCAAGCTGTACACGTATGTGCTCAGACTTCTGCTTCTGCTCTCCCAGGGAATAAGTTGCCAAAGTGGGGAAAACTGATGGGTGCTGTTAATGGAGGAGTGGAAAAAAAATAAGTAAGAGAAGGCGCTACCTCAGCTTTGCTGAAAGAAAAAGAATTAACAAAAGAACAAAATGAGGGAGGGAACGGTTTTGTGCAGGCAAAGTAAAGTGGGAAGAGTAGATAGATATGGGAAGTATCTGTTTTATTTCAAAAATGGCTTCAACTCCTAGTAACAGCTAATGTCTTGAGACACACCAGTCATTCCAGCAGCCCCTCTAGTGAGCACACGTGAAATACTGCAAGGCTTTTCTCTTCGGCTCACTTGTAGAAAAGCACTGGTCTGCTGGAATACAGTGAAATATATACAGCAGCTCTGCATTTTGCAAACTCATAATTTAGAAAACAGATTTACATTAAAAAGAGCCTTTAGATGCAGAGCACAACTGTTGGTACGCACATTCTATGTCCCGCAATAGCAACGAGGTAGAACTCTGAACAGCTAAAACTTCTGAAACGTTAAAAGTATCTGCTTGCTATAATGAGGAACTAGTAACTCCTCAGCCTGCAAGTTTCCCTTGCTTAAAAAGCTCTCTCCTGAAGAGACCAAACACCAGCTTGTAGGACACTTGGACCAAGACTTTAACGAGAAGTGAAAGTAATTATCAGCAGCAGTTCAACGCGTATTAGCTGCACTTTCCCAGTAACGCTGTAACAACACAGTGAGCCTGGGTTAGTGTTAGCACTGTAACAGAAGACGCCCTCGGGACATGCCCCCACAGCCTGCAATTAGGCCTGACACCTCCTGAATCAACACAACAGGTAAGAGAAGAAAGTTTAAAAATAAAAAAAAAGCAAAACCAACCACGTCAGATCGGTTCTGCAAAAGGCAGCCGTGGTGTTTACTATTAAAATAGAATGGAGGGATCGGGTAGGTCAGCTTATCGTCATTTCTGTTCATCTTCAGAAACATACACTATATGAGGGTTCTCTGCGCATCACTAACACACTGCTACTATTTTGTTAGCGCAGTAACTATTATCATGTAAGCACTCAATGTGAGGCGTGCCAGTAAGTGACACCGCACGCTGCCAGGGCACAGGTGGGACCCCTGTACTCCCTGAAGGCTGTCGAGTACTTCCGATGGATAACATGCACTCAGACTAACAACTCTTCACCTGGAGCCCAGGATCAGAGCTACAATGTGCACCTCAGGCCCTCCTCGGCACGTACAAGGCAGCGTGAGAGCCAGGCTGCCTCCAAGCCGAGAGCCAAGCCCGTCGTGGGGCCGAGCATGCCTGACACAGCCCCAGAACAGGGCTCTGGAACAGAGGAAAGCTGAGGAGAGCCGTCTGCTCTCCCACACACAGCGGGTTCTGCCTGGCAAATGCTCCTCACTTATCACTCCGTAACAGATTTCACTGGGAAGATCAGTTAAACCAAGAGGAGTGTAACGCAATTATTCACTTCAGCCTCCTTTCGTCAGAGTCGATCTAAACTTCCAGAGCTCCAGCCCAGCTACACCCACAGCAGCCCTAGGACGAGCAGAGGCAATACCGCATCCCCTGCTCAGACCAAGTCAAACAGAAAGCTGGGCCAAGTCCAAGCTCCCCCGCAGCGGCAGCTGCTGGCACACCTGGCTGCAGAGCAGCAGCCGCGAGAAGCGCACAGCTCCCTCACGGCCGCTTGCACAACGAGCGCGCTGCTCTGCTGCTCAGAGAACACAGCTCAACTCAAAACAACTCCGTGTCAGTAACACAGCAATTGATCAAACTTGCAAATAATTTAATGTAAGAATATTGCATTCAATAACAATTGATATCTGCAGGACAGGACTTTTCAGATCCAGTATATGAACATTTTCAAATAAAATCTGAAATCCAAGGGTACCACCTAGGAAGTCAGGGCAGACCCCTGTAGCTGTCTAACACTCACAGTCCTGGTGGCCACCTGGGGGATGAGGGAGGGCCGTGGGGACTGCGTTTGGAAACGTTCAAGGAACGCAGAAAAGAACCATAAGTCACCTCGGCTGGATCTTCATGTTAGAAGTTTGGCGGTTTATTCAATATAAAGATTTGGAGTTAGCACTTACTATTTTGCACAAGATTTTAAATTTATATGTTAAATTTACATTCTTCAAGTAAAATGGACAGCAATCACAACTCACCTGCCTAGCACATGCTCAGAACCAGATTATCTCATTTAGGACTTGTTACTGCACTTCGGTGATGCTGTGATACAACAGCAACGCAAACTCAGATGCCACAGTGCTCAGAAGTCACAACAGGAGGGCATTTCGAGGGAGGAGAAGGCGGAAGAACCACATGTACTGTGGCAAGGTACAAGGAGTGTTTCAGGTAGCTTTTTTCTTTGATCATTTGCTATCTTTACAGTAAGGCTGCGCAAAGTGAACTAAGTTCAGATTAATAACTCAGTATTCATTTGGGGGCCCATTCAACCAATAATATACGCTCTTACAGGTATGTATTATAAGCTACTTGTTCACATTCTGGTTTGCTCTCCAGCATTCTGATGCTCTCACTTGAAAGACAAGTGCACAGGCACCAGAAAGAACATGTGCTGTGCAAAGCAGCATGCCACACTTGCACAAAACCTGCAACATTCCGGGGAGTCACAAGCCTTCTTTTGCTCTGCCCAATCACCCTGGGCTAGAAGGGTTCAAACAGTAACAACCAAAAAAAGAACAATACCTCAGCAGCTCACAGAAAAGTGTTTTCTGAGGTCCCTACTCAATGACAGAGATGCACACCCAGGAGCTTCAATGTCAGAACTGGAAGTAACACTTCCTCATCAGACTTGTCCCCCACAGCACGTAGAGGACTAAGTCTCTGACTAAAGCTGCAGATCAAATCATGGTTTTTCCCTTCTATGAGCCTGGAGAACACCCTTCACTGAAGATACTTTCCAAAAGCGTAAAATCTTAGAATTCATATAGACCATTACATACTGAAGGATGACTTGTAAAGGATGTAATGTGACCACAGCAACTGCTGAATTCTGCTTGGACACAAGGACAAGAGAATCCACACATGGTGATAAAACAGGGCTCTTAGTGGCTGGAGAGTCAAACTCTCCCAAGGGGCCCAGACATAACAGCAGGCAGCTGAACTCTGGGCCCCTCTCCAGGATGGGACATCCCAGCACAGCATTAATTTGTGCGCAAGCTCTGACAGAAGTGGAAAATGGACATGAGACTGTGCAGAGCTCTCACAACATGCACTCAAGATTCATCCAACTAATTTACTGAAACCACCATCTCAAAATAATTCCGTTAATAAATCGAACATTAAGTGAATTTGTCTAGCACACCAAGAAGCGAGCAGAAGACGCAGCAGAAGTGCCCAGCTGGCCAGCTCTCAGCAGGTCGCTTAGTGCTCCACACACTGCCCAATCAATTGAGGTTGTGGACGATGCATTCCTGTGCCCCTGGAGCCGGTACGTTCCAGAAGAGTGGGTGCTGAAGTGAAATATTCCAGCATTCAACAACTTAGTACCTACAGGCACAGACTGCATTATACAAGAAATGAGAGATGAAGTTTATTATTATACAGTTACACTCTTCATTTGCTTCAAGGTACTGTTATCCCAGGAACTGACACTGCTGCTTATTGTCACTGAAACAGTATCTTTTACTACCTGCCAGAGCCCTGTCGCATTTGGCCAAATTGTAACAAGATCAGCTTCAGAAGATTAGTAGCTAATTCAAATTTACATAGATTTTAACTAAGAAAATGTTTACAGTTGATGTATAATATAATTACAAGACAGCAACAAAAGCAAGACAGCGTTCTTTATCTGATTTCAAAAAATAACTTCTACTAAGAGGTAAACCCAACAGCTCAGTGAGACAAATCTCTCTTCTATACAATGTTGGAAGCAGAAATAGGTATAAAGCTGTTTACCTCAGGCAACTGGCTCTTCAAGGCAAAAATCAACGTGACAACGTACTCCTATGAGTACCTGCCAAGTATGACTCCAACAAGGAGGAATCCCCATGGATGAATGGGAATGAGACACCGGGACCAAAACACAACCAGAAGGCCAAGTAAACAGAAGATCCTCAAACACTGGTTGAATCACCCGGCTACAGCATGACATAACCAAGCAAATAATAACAAAACCCATCAGGATCTTATTCTCTCAGCACAGCTCAGTCCTGACCCAAGCCTGCATGACCTGCAGCCGTGGCTGCTGTTTGGGCCCAGACAGCTCCTATGCTGTGCTGTCCAGCCCAGCTCCTGCACTGACGGCAGCTGGGCGCCTGCAGGCCAGGAGTCCCTGACACAGAGCTGGCAGAGCCCCGGGCACAGGCTTTTTGGACTACACAGGAAAATACCAGATGTTTCTGAAGTAACAGAGGAATTGAACAGCTTCAGAATTAACATAGTGAGAGAAAAACTTACGGAAAAGGGCTGGCTGCATTACCACATGCCTTCAGCCTAGGGCCACCAGCAGACCAAGAGGCCAGGCCAGGCCCGCTTCGACTGCACGCCGCTCCTCAGATTGCAACACCAGAGCAATACTCCCACTCTAATCACTGAAAGACACTTTATGAAGGCTTATCTCTACATGGCACTTGTGACAGTGCAAGTTCTCTCGGCATTTATTGAGTCGGTAAACAAACTGTAAGAAAATAAGTGACATTTTACACGTGTGCACTCAAGTCAAACCAGCAGAAAACCTACACTGAGCGAAGGCAGCGAGCCAAGTTCCCGCTGACCTGGAAGCACAACCCTTTCTCCAGTACCCTCATTTCCCCAATATGGAAGTTTCTGAAGGACTTTAACACTTGCATCCGCCCATTATTACATTCCATTACCTGCAGAATCACTGCACCGTTTCCTCCGTGCTGCCCAACAACACTTACAAAGACACTGGCTGCCTCGTTCCTCCCTCCAACCCTGTCCTCAAATTACACCAATAAAGAGTGGGGGTGCATAGGCACATTTTGTTCCTAAGCCCCCTACTACCACTGTTTTTCAGTAGAAATCTTCTACAAACCAAAGCAGAAGAAATAAAATGCAAGATTATACAGAGCAGTGTGGTGATGGAGCATGCCATACCGTAAAGCCTTCTCCAAGCAACTGTAGCAAGACTGCACCTCTTCAGCTGCACATTGCTTCTGAATAATTCAGATGTAGTTCCCATGCCAAGGAGGACATTACAAGACTGTCAGAGAGGCTGATCTGGAACGAGGTCTGCCAAATAATCTTAATTGTCACCATGGGAGGAAGGAAATTAACAGATGCTGCCGATGCACCAGCACAAGACATCCTCAGCTCCTGTCATGGGGCAGTTCGCCCTCACCCTGCCCTGCTGCCGCCTCCCAGCCACCACCAGCCCTAAGGCACACGGCGAGCACACAGTCCCACACAGGCTTTGTGATGCTGCTTTGAGGCTCATGACATTAACTGCCAGGTACAGCCAACTGCAAAAGACCTGGACTGACTGCAGCAATACTAATACATTAATCGCATGGTAATGGTACAACAGTTACCAACCATGCAAAGACACAAAATTATTCAAAAGGTAAACAGGCTCCAAAGACTCCACAGGAGAGGTTTTTGTACAAGCTTACAAACAGGGACTCAGGTTGGATCTAGGCAACAATCTTGCTTTGACATCAGAAGTCCATAGTATTCCAGGAAAAAAATTCCTGCTGCATTATCTGTTCTAGGTTAAAGTTTCAAAATGATTAAAGTTCAAATCACTTCTGTAATGCTACCTGCAGATTAGGAAAAATATCTGAAGCCAACATCCAGCTTCCTACTTTTCACTCTTTTTCCTCTGACAGGAATATCTTCTTTACCCCAGTTTCTAGATTTGGGGACAGAAAGCAACATTCAAATACAACCAGTATCACTCTTTGGCAGTTCACCTGCATAGATAATTCAAAGGAATGAACTTTGATAATTTCAGAAATCACAGCATGTTCAAATACCGAATCAGAATGCAAACAGCTCACTGAGAACAGCAGTAGCGTTTATTTGCTTATAATACACACTATACAAGATTTTCACATTGCCTGCTTCAGACACCCTTCTCCCTAAGGAAGGTTCACAGGCCATGTGCACGCAGGGAACTCCACACAACACGTAACGTGGCTCCAGGCCACGTCCTGCTACTGCTGCCACTGCCAGCATCCAGTAAAGAGAGTGGAACGCTGCTATGTATCACATGCAACATAAACAAAAGACTTTGGAACAAAAGCCACCACTGCAATTTTGGCATATTTATTATTTTGGAGTACATTCTCTGTATTCAGAGATATTCCGAATCATCAAAATATGAAGGCACTAAGAAGTAGTACAAAATTTTGCAGTATTATTTTGATAGTGTTATGAATACAGCTTCTCAAAATGGCATTTCAAAGCGTTAAGAATTCCCAAAGTGAAAATCAGATCTCATATTCCAGCTTGAAAGAAGTGAACACCCTGGAACAAAGTGTAACAGTAAGATGGCTAAAAAACAACGAAGCAGAGAAAAATGCAATAATATGCTTCGATGACACAAGTCTAGGACCAACAAAACACTGTCACGCTTCCTAAAACTGACCTCATACTAACAGTTTGCCAATTAAAAAGTAAGAGCTAGAACTCTAGCAGTTTAATGCGACTCCAGTAAAGATCCGGGGAGAGCAGATTCTCTTTTCTCAACTGCACACTGCTGGGGAGAGCACGTATCAGCTCTTGGGAAGCAGCAAACACCCAAAGGAGAATGACACTCTCTTCCTATTACTTAATATAGACATCCCCGTCCACCAAAACAGTCCACCAAACTTCTGTTCCTTATATAGCCGCTCCAAGGTAAGTAGGTGCCCAAACAGAACGTAAGAACTGGAACAAACAAAACGGCTCACAAAAATACATTTAAATGCTCTTTCCCTGCATGTGTAGAAACCAGCAGGTCTCCGAAGTTCTCCTTAAGTTGTTTCAACCACACATGCTGAAATTTTGGCACCAGCACAAGATTCCGCAAACTAAACAATACTGTTATATAATATGCACAGTGTTTCCTACAGGTTTCCTCAAACTGCCTTTAGTCTAACATTTGCACCTCCTAGTAAGCCCGTGTCTCCGTCCCTCTAAGAGAATAACAACCTGTCACTACCTGAGGCTGCGGGCAATAGGCGAATACGCTTCCACACAGCCCAGCTGCCCACCTTCCAGAACTGCACAAGCTGTCACGGGGACACTGCCAGCACCCGGCTGGGCCACGGCTCAGCACAACGCTGACACTAACAGCCTCATCCGACAGACACAGGAAAATGACGTGCATTCGACTCATCCCTGCACTCCTACCTTATGGCTTACACACGTGGGTGCACAGTGACGAGACAGTGCAGTTCTAAGAGACCGTTTCACGGAGGAGACAGAATTTCTGTGCATGATGTACATGGTGAATTCAAGTGCAACCCATGTTTTCACACACATTTCTTCATGAGGTCCATAACATGTGCAACTACTCCAATGATGCATTAAGAGGCGTGCACACACCTCACTGCTGTTTCACCAGCACTTAGGTGCCTGAACGAAAAACAAGCATTGGTTTATTTATGTGAAGCTTGTGCAGGTGCCAACCTAGTGCAAGCAAACCAAATATCACCCATGTGTTCGATTCAAACACTGAAGAGTACATGATGAAAACCAGCACAGCCAATGAAGATGTCATTACATTTGCCCAGGTTGGGCACTTAGCCACACATTTGTACAGGTACGCCAATTTGCTGTGCTCACACTACACCCAGCTGCTTTGCCCAGGTGGAAATGCTGCTGCTGTGGCTGACAGCATGCACAAGCGAGAGCTGTGAGACACAGGGCTTGCTGGCTCAGGCCGCCCACCGCCCTGCTGCAGCCGCACGCCCACTGCTCAGCCCAGGCTGAGCAGGCCACTCACACCTGCACACTGAGCTTCTGCTATAGAAGACAATAAGAGCCCCAAAGAGCTGACAAACTTCACATGAAAATAGCAGATTAGAACTTCTCCAGTAAGCACATACAGCTTTAAGCTACTTCTTCCTGAAGTCGTTACGGTTCTATTTCACAGCATCCTCTCCTCCTGGCTGACACGCAGGGAAGCCCCGCGCTGTGCCAGCCTGCCACACCTCCATCAGGTCTGGGAGCCTCCCTCTCTCTCATCCAAGTCACCGTTATCACTGTGCTTTCAGTACTCCAAAACACTCAGTCTTCAATTTAACCCAGCCTCTCCCTCAGTACTACATACAACATTTTCCTTCCTGAACTCATACATTAGTCAGGTTCTTTCTATCTGACTGCAGGTTCTGGTAAAAGTTATCTGCTTCCCTACAAAGTCCCCAGACCCACATCCCAGGAGCTGCTCAGGAGCTCTTTCCTTCAGTGCCAGCATCAGAGAAACAGGAGGGGACAGGCCAAACTGAGGTGCATGGCTTTCTTTGGTTTGCTTCTTTTTTCATTTTGTTGCTTCATATAAAGCTTCTGGCTTACACAGTTCTTGCAGCCAGGCTCAGTCTAAGCTCAGCCAGAGCCATAGGACCCATTTCAGTATCCTAGATGCTTTTGGTGCCCTTTCCGCTATGGCACAGTGCTATCAGTATTTACTGCTGTCCTTGGAGGGGAGGAAACAACACAGAATCCCCCCCAGCCCCAAACCATATATCCACCTACACCCTTGACCTTTGCTGCTAGGAGTACCACATGTGGGTAAATTCAATCACAGTTTTAAAGGGACGTATTACATCTACAGCAACATCATCCAGGTCCTGCACAGCTTTGGGCTTGTTTTCTGCACTGTTGGCTCTTTGGAGCACCACTGCCTGCTGACAACACCCGCAGGGGACACAAGACATGCGCCCGAATCCCACAGCACAAAGCAACTCGGACATCACCGGACACCTGCTTTAGAGTGCTGTTTCCCATGTCACAAAGCTGAGAGTGCCAGCACAAAGCAAAGAGGAGTATGAGTGCCATTATCAACAGAACTACAAGTCTGAATACTTTTGTAAGGAAAAGCATTAAAGATACGCCAGAATAAGATGTATACAACAGCCCCATTAACTCAGTGGAAACAAAGCGGCCACATGTTGAACGCAGCCAGTATTTATTTCTGCGTCAACGAATGCTCACAAATACTGTGCACGCTCTATAAGAGATCTGTCTTGATACGAAATCCACGCAGCTGGGGGTTATTGCTGAGTTCCTCGGTTACCACCTTACACACAGATCGCGTGAACTGAGAACATGTTGTTTCTCAAAAAAAATAAAAACCACCGAAAAGAAACACCTCAAACATTTATCTAAACCTTTAGGCAGCTCAGTAGCAAGGTAGTTACATGCTGTCACGTGTTTACATAAACTGCCCAACTAGCTAAGAACTACCGGGCAGTTTTTCCAGCCAGCTGATCAATAGAACTGTGTATTCAGAGCCCGTTTGCACAGCCGGACATGCAAGTGACATCCTTGCACTGGAAAAAAGGAATTCCACTGTCTGCTCCCAGCGGTGAGCACGAGCAAATCAGGCCCAGTCCCTCTGAAAACAGGACTGCTCAATAGTATGGGGGCATCCGACAGACTCAAAATTTAAACTGATCAATTGAAAAATATATGGGAAGCTATACAGGGAAAAGCAGCAAGCCTTTATTATTTGTAACATTTGCATTGAAACCAAAAAAGAATACTTTTAACACCAGTGTAGCGCTTGCAATACAACTACAGTATCTTCCTTTACCCAGTAACTGCTAGGACTAACCAACATAAATTCCGGAACCTGTACTGAAAATACGTAATTTAAAATACGTACTTTAGCAACAGCCTTGTTTTCTGGGTTACAGAGCTCCCTGTCCATCACAGCCACGCGGTGTCCTAGGACCTGGGACAGAAGCCCACCAGCGGCTGCTGACAAGGAAGGCAAAGGCAGCGACGCAGCATCTCAGCGTGCAGACAGGCAGTAAAGCAGAGCTCCATCATGCCCTGCTGGCAGCCAGGCGGGCACCCTGCAAACACCTGAAGGCTGCCTGTGCTTTCCTAACAAGGTACAGCTCCACCATTTTGGAAAAATTAAAAAAAAAAATAATGTAGGGGCACATCTTAGAGACACTTCTACATTATCCTGCTCTGAACAAAGGAAATAGCTAAAACAGGACCTTAGCATCATGTAAATACACACCACAAACGTGACAGCCCAGCACACACCAACTTACCTCAGTAATTTTTGATACTAAAAGAAAAAAAAACCAAGTCTACACTGCGCATCCAACTTTGAGCGTGAAAGTGATTCAACTGCAACATTCATCGCCTTGAAAGCTCGAGTGCAGCTATCACCTTGTGCCTCCTGATGAAGCTCAGTCCATTTTTCCACTTTGTCTCTTCAACACAGAGAAAAGGTTTATAGATTTACAAGAAAGAGGCGCTTCTAAAAGCGATCCTCAACCAGCAAGTAAATAAATGACAAGGTGGAAGGTAAACAAAGTCCAAAAACTAACCTACCAAAAAATGGCGATTTAGTATGCTTGGAACATGCTACTTGTAAGGCTTGGAAGGACATCATGGAGGCTCCAACGCAGGCAGAGACCACAGAACACAGAACAGCACGCTTCTGCAACGTCACTTTACAAATTATTATAACCTCAGCAGTAAAGGTAATAGAGTCATTGGCAAGAAAACAGGGAGCCTGGGGCTGTAACAGTTTGTTTTCCAAAGCAACCAACAACTTTGAATATTCGTTCTGACGCTTCTTACAGAAGAGTGGTTTTCGGGAGGCAGGAGGTCAGCACTTCCCGGTGGGAGGCAGCAGAAGGACCTTTAGGCACAAGCTGGGCACACCAACACCGATCCACCCACATCAATACCGATTTCTAAACCGAGTCCCTTCCTGCCCCTTCTGTCCCCATACACCTTGGCCAGCTGAACCCTGGAGCGAGGCCTAACATTTTCTAAGCAAGCAGGATTGGAAAGGGCACTACACCTGCACACGCCACACTGGAAATCAGCACTTAACAAACACATGTCAGCGTGCTGCTGCTGGGGAGGAGGGAGAAATGGGTCACAGCCAAAGGATGCATTCTGAAAGCATGAACTTAAAAAAAAACAAAAAAAAAAACAACACAGAAATTATCAATGGATTTTATCCAGGGATTCACCCATACCACAAGTTATCCTCCTGTTTAAAAAGAAGGGGCAAGGGGCTTTGGACAGCTTTTGGACAGAAGATCCATGTTTGCCTGTTGTCAATCTCTGCAGACTCAACAACGCCAAGGGATGATACCTAAGCTAACAGAAGAACAGTATGGACAAAGTCCTCAGATCAGCACTTGCATTCCATAGTCAGAGATCCATGAAAACCATTAATAATCCCATACCAAAATCCGTAACGCTCTATAAACACATAGGTTTGTTGCTGAGAACAGGCGCCGGCATACGAACATACGTTTTCTGTCACCTCTCTGGAAAACACGTTCCCCCCGCCACTGCTTCGTATGAACGCTTTCTTTTATCACCAGCAGATCTTAAGATCCCAGCCCCGCTCTGTGCCTGCTTCGCACGGCGTACAGACCGTGCTCGGGGCACAGCCCGCTGCCCTCCCACCTGCGGGCAGCTCCGTGCCACATCCCTGCAGCGTGCGGGAGCTGCACCGCCAGCCGAGCAAAAAGCGAAACCGAGGACCCACACAGACGGAACGGAGAGGCTGCAGGCGGGCGGGCACGGCCGCACCGAGACCTCCACGGCAGCGGGAGATCTCCGAGCACTCTACGAGCAATCCGTGTGTAGCACGCACCACGTGCACACGCAGTGACAGCGAGAGGAGCGTGCGAGAGGCTCCCGTCCCCGCACCTAGGCGTGCCCGCACCATTAGCATGCACACGGACACCTCCCGGGCACTCGCAGAACGCGCCGCTTCGGCCGCGAGCGAACGCCTCTTTCCTCCCCCCTTCCCAGCTCCAGCACCCGCACCGGAGCCGGCCCTCCGGGCCCGCAGCGT